>NW_021940750.1:12181270-12251270 GCF_001715985.3 Manacus vitellinus
CTGTGAACCATCAACAACTAGGGCCCAGGCTTTTGTAATTTACTGAACCTTTATCACAAATGGGAAAAGCCATCATGGGTACCAGAGAGTAGCACAGTTGAGGAGAAAAGGATGTCCTGCTCATCTTCTTTATATAACTTCTCTTTCCTTGCTGTTGTCCAGGTGAATCTATTTTGCAAGAAATAAACAGGGTTGAAAAGGTGGCCTCGTTAGGTGCTTCATAATTGAATTGTGAATGCTGGTGTTCGTTTCAGAAAATCGGTCCCAGACCTGCACTCTGTGTGATAATTCTTTCCTGCTCTCCAAGAGCCAGGGATAAGTTCTCTCCATCCAAATGTGCAGGGCTGGTGCTCATTTTAGCATCCTCGCTGCAGAGAGACTAGCAGCACAGGCAGGTCCCGGTCCCTCAGAGCACTTCTTCCTGGGAAAACTGGCTTGCTCTGTGTGTGCCATCCCTGAAAACAGAAATGCAGCATGTGCAGTGGGTGAAGTGAGGTCCAGAAAGTGTTTTGTGGTAGAGTTCATCAGAGGTAGAAATGGGAAATGCCAAGTCTTAGTTTTTCACTTTGTCTCTCAGAACAAATTCCCACATATACCCCAGGAGATTAAAGACTGGATGACAGTACTGTTCATACTTGATGGTTTTGATCAGCCAAAAATATGAACAACTGTGTGGTCTCTTTACTGAAATTGCAGTGCTAAGACTTCATTTTGCTCCTAGTAACATAAATTGAAATAGTGCTACTTAGCTGAAGGAGAATAGAAATAAGATGTCCTTGTACATCTATTTTGATCACAAGTACTTATGTCCAAGAACCTGCCTTCTAACAGAATATTTCAGGATGTTCTCTTTTTTGATATGCATTTAGAAATGAAGAATTAGTAAAAACAATAGCCATACTCAGACTTGAAAAAATGTAATGCTCAAATGAGCACAGGGGTGCATTGGCATGTTTGTCTTTAAAAGTGGTAATATATAGTATTCACTTATCTGAGAGCCACCACCAATTACTATCAAAAGCAATATTAAGTATTACTTTCAAAGCAGTTTTCATTGAAAGTTTATCCCTTGCTTATTTGAGCAGTTTGAAAAATCCTTTCCCTAAAGTTTTCTGAAGGTCAGTTTCAGAGCCAATAACAGAGAAAAGAATAGAATATCTTGTGTTAGATAATGCTCCCATGCTATTAGCATCTGAATTCTTATATGCTGTATAAATCTCTGGTAAGTTTTAAAAGCCGACATAGTAAAACACAGGTAAAAATGTCTTAACTATAAAATTTCAAGGGGGGTTAATGTCTTTGAGGCAAATCTTTATCACTGAAATGTTATTTGCTTTCTTTTTTGTTTTGAGTACTGAGCCCTCTCATTGGCATCATTTCACCAAGTTTTTAAGAAGAGGGGGAGAAGGAGAGAGAGATGGAGAAACTGTGTGAAGTTTCTTCTAATGCATAATGCATTTAAGCACTGTAGTTTCTGGATTGATGCCACTAACCAGCTCAGAAATGATTCCTGTTTCCTCCTTACAGACTTGCAGCAAGGAGTCAGAGATGACCATGTCTATAGTCATTCCTAGCTGGTGTCGGAACATGACAGTTCTGTCGTTCTGGGTCAGTGGCGAATAACTCACTCAAATGGTGCAAAGTCAGCCAGTTCTTAATTTTTTATCTCCTTAAGAGTGCATTCAGTGACTTCATCACTGAGAAGAATGACTCCCCTGCCTAGTGTGATCAAGATCTGGAAATTTGTTGCATCAGCACATTTAGCCTGGACTGCTACTTGATTGGTGGGGCTTATATTTGATCTTATGGCAGATGGGTCAGCTCTCTGGCTAGGAGAATCTAGATCCAGAGGGAAAGTCAGTTTTCCCCATCTGAACCTGAAGAAAGGGAAGTCTCATAACTTGCCAGGTTTTTCATTTGGGGTCCCTACACAGAGCCAACCCTGTCTTCTCTGAAGCAGGGGAGAAGGGTCATGGAAGTTCTCTGGAGTCCAACTCGTGAGATTCTTCCTTAGAAAAAGCTCAGGGATACAAACCAGTCTAGGAAGACTTTGTAGACACTGCATATTTGTGTTTTGTAATATTTTCTGCTACAATGAAAGACTTGAAATGGAATTACAAGTTATGAGCAAAAAGGCAAAACATCAAGTGTCACAGTTTGTGCTGTGAACTTTTAAGAAAGTAATGTTACAACAAGTCAGTACCCTGTGGTTTTGCTATTTTTATGCTTCCTTATTTTCAAAATCCAATTCATCAAAACATTTGTCAAAAACTTTCCCCCCTGTTTCTACAAAATTATGTGTATGTCAGTTCTTTTAATCACCTAAGGTAATCCAAAGCATCTTATGGGACAGTTTGGCTACAGAGAGAGGTGGCCATGGCCATCCCCATCCCATCTTTTTCACTTTATTTTTAATCATATTATTCTGAAACAAATTAGTAAAATTATATGATGGAAGAAAATAAGTGGCTTATCTGCCTTTCTGATATCGTAAAAGTCTCTCTCTTTTTTTCCTTTTTTTTTTTTTTTTTGTCAAGCAGCTGGAATTTTCTGACCAGAATTCATGTCTGTATGCTTGCTGCTTCTTCCAATTTGAGGCACTTGGATATTCTTAACTCTATCTTCTCTCATGGCTGAAACCAGGCTCTAAGAAACTGGCAGAGACTAACTAGGGGCTTCAGCTTTCATATGCTTGCTTGTTTAATCTGTCTACTGTACTTGAAAGACAAAATATTTTAGGCTTTTTCCACTTTTAAACATCCAATATTTATAGCACATAAGTCATAGATGGTTTACACTTTACCTTTACAAGGCTTCTTGGAGGAAAAGACTTCTGAAAAATGGTACCCTTGAAAATAAATACAGACAGGTTCAAAGCAAGCAGTTGTAGTCTGGAACATGATTCACCAGTGGGAGTGAGCACTTGATTGAATCCTTAGTTTTGAGCACCAAATAGCGTAACACTTATAAACAGTATTAGCTATGTTTCCAAATACCTAGCACACTATATTTAAAGTACAGGCTTTAACTTAAACCTACAAGAGCAGACTGTGAGTGTTCCCACGTAACCCTTCACATTCTGGCATTTTCCAGACTGCCAGCCAAATGAACACTTTAGGAGGAGGTGCATATATATGTCTGCAGCACCCAGCGGGTTAATCCACCCTACTGTGCATAGGTGTTGGAGCTCTTATGGTATGTAAGACTTGCCAAGTTTGGAGTTGTTTTGTATTTTTAATTTTTTTCTGAACTATGCATTCACAGCAAACATCTCTTCTTATGCTGTTCAAGTGTTTGTGAATGCATATCAAGACAGTATTCTTATTTGTGTTTTAAGTAACATACACATTTGTGTATATTTTATCACCTGAAAAAGCTTTTATGCTTCATTTTGACACTTTTCTATTGAAACATCTTTTTTTTGTGCATTCAGACATCCACCATTTTTTCTTTAATGTGTCTTAAAATAGACCAATGTGCATTTTGGACTTGTGGCCTAACAAATGTCCTTTTTAAAACCTGAAGCTTTTAACTTAGTATCTCTCAGGAATAACTCTCTGTTACCTTTCTAGTCCTAACTCTTTTTTAATTACTTTTTGGAAATGATGAAAAAATCCTATGCATGTGTACTTGTATGTCATGTTTCAACTGGTGCTTTTTTAATAGGTAAATAACCCTCTAAAGAGGGTTATTTAAAGAGAGTTTTCTAATGTGAACAGTACATGGTCTCTTTCTCTGTTAGTGGGCATCATTTTAAGAGCTGTCTCCTGAACAAGCTGTTGTGTCCAACAGCATGTGGTCTAAGGAGAACTGCAAGACATTAAAATATCTCACAGTTCATAACCGCTTTTAACAGCTGTAAGGAAAATTGAGATGCTCTGATGGCTATTTTCCTTTGAAAAAAAAAAAAGTCACTTTTATTCTTAAAAGGAACTACGTTAATGATTTAATGAAGAAGAACAGTACAGGATGTTAGCCATCATCTACTTTTAAGTTCTCTACATTCTGCTATATATAAACAACTGCAAAATGTTAAAGGTTAAATATTGATGAGGTACAATTGAGCTAAATTACTTAACTTCAACTACAGGTAGAATTTTAATTGAACTTTTGATACTACTGTAAGGACAAAAATAAAAGGATAACAAATAAGAAATGGTACTTTAAATACAATATAGTTTTTTTAATGTATACTTACTTTTGTACAGTTGATTGAGAAAACTAAAAACTTTATCCCGGAACTACAAAAAGGAAAATAGTCTCTTAGAGGAGATGTGCTTTTAAAAAAAAACCAAACACAACTTTTTTTTGTCTGCTGATTTCTTTAATGACTTGTTATTGTTGCCCCAGCTGTAGCCAGTCTGCAGCTGGTATTCTTAACAGAATTACTATGAGAATACTAAAAATACTTCTCTAAAAATATATTAAAAAGTGATTTAAAAAGAACTCTATTAGACTGCAGCACAAGGACACTTTTTGTGACAGTGTTTAGTAGAATGAAAAATTTAAATACAATAACAGCTATTTACATTCACACTGTAAAGTAGTTACCAAAGCATATAAAATACTTAAACCTATTTTAATAATGCCTTTCTTCAACCTAGACACCAAAAATGAGAGTTAACTTCCCAACTTGTGCTGAGGTGGGGAGGGTGGGAATTGAAGTTAAAACCATGTAGAAACAAGTGCACTGAACACTTTCCTGTTGAGGTACAAAGTGAGTTTCACTTTTAAATAGAAGAGCATAATAAATCAGCATAAACCACAAGTTTTAATGAGTGTATCTGCTATGGAATTGTGCAGTGCTTGCAATTCTCTCTGAACAAGACAAGGATCTGGTCTTACACTCTTTACTCAGGCAAAACTGCCACTGACATTCATGATAATTTTGCTTGAATAGAACAAGTGCTTGATAGTGGTTGTGCCAGCATGAGGAGTGTGAGATTAAGATAAATGTGCAAAAAATACAACTTCAAATGGCTGCACCTTTGACTTCTCAGGCTAGCGTTTCCTCCAACTACAAGGATCTTAATTATAACATTTGCTGGTTCAAAGATTAACATTTAGCATTCTGGGAAAGACTTTCTGGACTTTAGTAACCTGATCAGCACGGTCTCCTTTTGGTCTCTGCCTCTTTCTGGTTCTTTGTATTGCAGGAGAGATGATAGTATCTGGCACATTCCTTGGATGACTCGAAGATAGCAGCCTTCTGTGTTTGGGGCTGAAAGATTGTGAACTCTTGTGTTAGCAGAAATGCCACACAGGGGAGGTGAATAGAACATTAGAAAAGCTTTAGATTTAGGTACTGCAGCGCAAGCAGAGTTGAATTTGAGAGCTGGGACTTAAGTGGACATTTGTCCCTGCTTTCTTCCTTAATAAAATCTGAGTGTTAACTGTGGGTAAGGGCATTTGAGAGATCACTAAAAATGAATCATTGAGTGCCCAGAAGAGCTTTATTATGATATACTATGGAGAACTTTAGAATATACCTAGTTCTTTTTAAGAGCTTATTAGATGCATGCAGGAGTTACTATTATGGAAGTGAATTGTTTTGCTGCAGAAGCAAAATAATTTGCCAAATTAAAACGTCAAAATAAAACTCATCAAAAATCTGGATCTATGTGGTCCTTTCTGGCCCTGTGCTCCCATCCAATTTTCTCTTGCCCAATGAAAAGCTATTGAGCAAAAAATCACAAGCTCCAAACAGCAACATTTGTTGTGCTTGTGTGTGTGTTATCCATTTGAAAACCCTGACACAAATACTAAATCTGGGGGAAAAAATCTCAGTGCAGAAATCCTGACTGGCCAAATTGATTTTAAAAAAATATTACTAAATTTTAAAAATCCCCAGATTGATATCAGGTTCTAGTGCTGACTTCTTGTAAGTAGAGCCATGAGAGGTCACCTATTTCAGTTTGTTTGCCCCAGTAGCAATTAGATGGAATGAATTATCTTGCTCCCTAAATTCTGTATGGATGTTGCCACTGCCCAGTTAACCAGTGTGAAAATACCATGAAAAATAAATCATTAAACTATACTCTTATTACTAACTTGCCAGTTCCAGAGAAACAAATGCAGCCACATTTACATATGTGTCCATCTGTCTGTTTTTACACTTTATGTCTTCAACCAGTGGGTGAAATTGTTTTAATCCAAGCTGCAGCATGATTTTTTTTAAATTTTTTTTTCCCCTGCTGATATTTCTCTGTATGCGTATGTTATTTGTAGATGGACATGCATATTCTTGACAGTAGCTAGTTCTTAATTGCCCTTTTAAGTAACCTAATCTATCTGGCCACGGTAGTTTTAACTGAAGCAAGCAGCAGAGTTCTCCATGGATAATTTTCGTTAGTTAGCAGATTGTTACCATCTCAATGTTGCTGAAATCCCTAATCTCAGGTCAGCGTGAAGCTGCAGTGGTTACAATCCTGTTGCCTGATGCAGTGTGAATGGAAGTGCTTTCTGTCAGAAACATGTGGTCTCTTCAGTGGAGAGCCTGCGTAAATCCTGTGTAAATAGAGGGAGGCTAACAAAGGATGAGCCCCTGCAGCTCAGAGCATTTGGAGCCATTTGGAGGCTGAATTTGCTAAATGCTGCTTATACCGCCTGAAAAGTTGAAGAGAAAGGAGCATAAAATCCCTTCTTTTTTCTCTTTCTGCTCCTACCCTGGGGGGAGGGAGTTAAGGGCCAGGGAAGCCTGAGGTAAGCCTATGAAGACTGTTTTTTCAGTGCTCTTTTGAGTGTGAAAAAGGTGGCATGGGTCACTGTCCTCTCTTTAATGTCGGAAAACCCACACAGTTAGTAAATGTTGCATGTAAACTAAAGCATTTCGTCCCTTCTCCTGCACTCCACGGCAGCGGGCCATGAACTAGTCACTTGAAAATCGCAGAAAAAATTCACTTCAACATGTCTGGACAGTTTAGCACAGCAGGAACGTAAGAGAGATCAGTAATTAGCAGGTTGCTTTACTGTTGTTCTCCTTGTCTGCATTGGAATACTTTTTTCACCTGATGTGAAAAAATGTTGGATTGCAATGAACGAATCATGAACCTTCGGGCTGTATAAAAGACCTTAACATTTAAACTGCTGTTTATAATTTTTGTCTTTAAAAAAGCTAGAAAAATACATTTTTGGCTTTTGGTAGAATCTCTAAGGTTTCTCAATTCACTTCACAAATAAACATGAGCTCTAAACACAGAAAATTAAGGACTCAAAAAAGCCAGTCTTTTTTCTTAATTTTGGGCTGAAAAATATAAAAGGGGAAATGTGAAACATAACAGTTTTGCAAACAGATTTGAAAGCCTTAGGTCACTGATTTTATAGCATGCATGGCTATAATAACAGAGCTGGAATGTCATTCCATAGTTGTAAATGCATTTTTGCAAATGAGATATATTGATGATTGTATAGAGGTGCCTATCCAGAAATAGAAAAGGAGCAGTTTTTATTCTGTCTCTTTTTGTAAATACACTTTATATACAAGATACCATGCAACTCTTTAAGCCTTTAGGACATATTGTGAGATGGCAACAGGGACTTGCTCCTGACTGACAAACTATGCAAAGATGTAATTAGATCATGTAGAATGGCTTTGTAGGTGAGGTCTGATAGTGGCTTAGGTTTTCCTCCTATTTGAATTTTCAATAGTTATTCATGCCTTGTGTGAAATTTGTACATGTCATCTTTACAGTGGAATTACTGTTTTATTCGGGACAGCAAAAGATCATAAATATCTTTCAAAGAATAGCAAGAGACAAGCCCAGCTTTTTGTCTCCTTACTGCTTCCAGAAGGGCAAAAGAATAACATTTTCTGTAGTAAGAGAGATGCTAGTGCTGTATATCTGAAGTCTTCCTATTCCCACTAGTGCACCAGTGTCCAACCTGTCTTTCTCTCCAAGATGCTCACTGAGACATAGAACAGAGCACCAGGAGATATGTGCCTGGTGTCTCAGAGACACAAAATGGGAGGGACACAGTGGTCTGATTACAGCAGCTCACTTGAGGATACTCCACTCCAGGAAGTGGTGGCTGAGCATGCCTGTCAGGTTTGAACAGCTTCTGATGTCTCCTTTCCTCCAGCAGTAAAGTAATTTAGCAAAACCAGCACACATACTGGCAGAGCACTGATGATGATGGCACATCTGTAAGCTGGGAAGCCCACTTGAATTGCTCGTGATTTTCAAAGTCCCAGGTTTGCCACCCATAATCCATCTTTACTCAGTTTCCCTAGGAAGTAAGCTGCAGGAGACAAGTACGGCTTCTGTGGTGTGAAGAGACTTAAGTCAACTTCCTTGAACAGGGATCATTAAGAGGAGGAGGAAAAAAAACCCCAATCCATAACCAGGACTTTATCCTGTGATCTACTGGAGTTGTAAGGCTAAAAGCCTTATGATTTTAACCAGATGGAATGGAGATAAGGACTTCTTCTGAAGGGTCTTTTATTCTGGAGCTGATCTTCCCTCTCTATTAGTTCTCCCTACAACACAGACTATCTTATCTTCAAAAACTTCTTCAGACACTTCTCTTTCCAGCTTTCTGGCAGTGGTAATTTACCAGATTTTTAAGATTTTTCTCTGGCGGTGATATGGATTATATTACTAAATTGAATGTCCTTATTAATAATGGTTTAAAATACTTATGTGTCCAGAAGGACGCATTATAAGTACAAACAAACAAATAATGGCAAATTGTGAATATAGGCTACATGCAGTCTCTTCTTTGTTTTGCACTTATATCTACATATTCCACTCCATCAAAATATTAGACTGCAAGATTGTAGAGGAGCTTACTTAAGAGCAGCATAGTACACTGCAGCTTTCATTTCAGAATCCTTTAGCTTGCTTTTCATATTACTTCCAATATTTTTAGAAAATGGACCTCTGATGGTGAAGAAACTCAAACACCGGGTGCTGAAATGTACTTTTCCAGAAATCACTTTTTCAACTGCTCTACTCGTTATAATGGTAACAGGAACTATTTCTATAGTTTGAATCTGGACTGTTACCAGGTTGCTGTGCTTTGGCCTGACTAGGTTGTCCTTTTCAGTTATCATTTTGCATAGATTGGGAATTTGTTATTTGTCTTATTCACAAGTCGTGAAAACACAAGATGAGCAGCTTCTAAACAGCACTTGCTTCATCTGTTGCTGGGTCTTTACTCTGTGGGGAACACAAGCAAAGACTTGAGAAGGGTTGAGATAATAGTGACAGTGTGGAGGACTGACAGAGAAGAATTCATTGATACAATAAGGTTGGACAGACTTTCTGTAGAACTGGACTCTGTTTCTTGAAGGGTCCTTAGTGCATGAACATTGGGCAAGCTTGTTTGTCCAAGGAAATGAGTTTGCAGCAAGTTAAGCTGGAATTATGGTGCAATGGAAACCCTTCTGTAACTATTTATTTGATATTTTTTAAAAGTGGTAGTCTCCTTTGCTTTCAATGCAAAACAATTTATCTTGTGGAAGGCAACTCAACATATGCTAAGAGTGCCAGAACACAGAGCTAGTGTGGAAGCCCAACTTCACACTGTATAAAGAAGACTTGCATCTTCAGCCTCCTCTACAAAACCTTCCCCTAGAAGAGGTGGTCTTTAAGGAACCCCATGTGGGTCACTTTACAAAGTTTCTTGTAAACTCTCTCCATCTTTTATAAGGGTTATCGAGACTATTTCATAGCATTACTGTTATCTTAAACAAGCTGGGTAAAATGCCTAATTCTCTACTGGCTTGAATTCTGCATAGTTCATTGACACCTCCACAAAGAGAGTGCCACTTTTAAGAATTCTCCTCTTTCCTAGAACAGTGATAGGGTTTTGCAATCACTTCTACTCTTTGCAAGAGAATAAACGAGTGAACAGTATGGAAAGAGGAGAAAGCCATCCTTAATTTTTTATCTTTTTTTTTTTTGGTGCTGGTGAAATAGAGAGACAGTGGGCCAAAATCAAGGCTTAATTTCTCCTCTAGAAAACTGGCATAACTATGCTTGGACAATTGCAATTTCCATACAATTTAGGATTTGACTTTACTCTTCCAATCCAGGATATGAACAGATCACATAAGCAGACTCACTTGTAATTATGATTTAAATTATTTAAATTTTGATTCCTTCATAGAGTAGTAAAAAGATAGTTAATCCGGTCTACCATAAAGTGACTTTTCTGTCTGTTAATCTTATTTCAGTTCTGGTAATTTATTTTTCTTTATTTAATGTAACTGATATTTATTTGGATATATTTATAAGATCAGACCCTCCATATGCAAGAAGTATATAATTCCATCTTGGAAAAGAGTTTATGAGCTATTTCTATGATGTCTTCCTATTAGAAACTGTATCCACTAATGTGAGCAGCTGTAGTCCTATTAAAGATATGACAGGTTACACAGGATTGGGCTAGTGATTCACCACGAGCAACAAATCTCACCATATTTTTTTTCTCATATAATTTGGAGGTACAACATTTGAATTTCCTTTCATGGGGTTATGGAACAAATTAAGGAGGCACCAACTCTTACAATTTCAGCTGCTGATTAGGGTGGGAAGGCAGTGGGAGCTTTAGCTAAACTTTCCTTTCTTGGGCTGCTACTAGCTTTTTAAAACCAGGATAATAATAACCTCTTCAAAAGGTCCATTGATTTAGTATGTAGGCGACTCCTACTGAGGATGCTCACATACAGGAGAGAATGTATATGCAGATAGACAGGAATTTGTCCATACAGAGTGAACTTGTGCTTCTGTGGTTTGAAAAGATGGTGCAGAGCAGAAGTTTTACAGCTCCACGCATCCTGTGCATACACGCATTGCTTTTACATAAAGAGACAAAGATATCTTTATCCGCACGACAGATAGACAAACAAACTGACTGACTTCAAACTTGCACTTTCAGTAGGGATTTTTTCCCCCCATCTCCGGGTACTGCTTTTCAAAATTGCCTGAGGCTACAGTACAGCACCTCAGATCCCCAAGGCCCATTGCCTGGCTCCTAATAGCCACTCTCCATCTGTGTCACATGAACAGCTGATGAGATAGCTCCAGTGTCTGTATTTTGGAGAGCATATCCACCCAGGTTAAAATGCTGGGGTTGCCAAGGAGCAGTCAGAAGCCATTAGTGTTTGTGAGAATTTGCCTTGCAGCAGTTCCTTGGCATAGTGGAAAGTGTGTGTGTGTGTGTGTGTGTGTGCATGTGTGTGTATGTGTGCGTGCGCACGCGTGTCTGTGAGAGACAGAGGAGTAGGGTGGATTATATGGAGGGGAAGAGAGTAGCCAAAAGGAGTGCTTTCTAAATAACCAATTTATTGCAAGAGTGAACAGTTGGTTACAGAGTTTAGAGCTTCCGTAATCTCTTTGATTAGTTTACTATGATTTGGCTCTCCTTGCTCGATCATTAACAGAAAGAAAACAAAACACAAAATAAATAAAAAAAAAAAGAAAAAAGAAACAGAGCATGAGAAAGAGAGCAGCGACTTTAGGGTCTTGCTCTGGTGTTTGGGCAGATGGAAAGGAGCTGCTCTGCCTTGGGGCAGCGTGGTTGTAATGAAGTGGCCTGTCAGTCTGTAAATAGTGAGGGTCATCTCTTCCATGTGATGGAGGGTATCACATTGCAGCGAAAATGGAAATGTCAATAAAATTAATCTGCCAGCTCTTTGCTGTGGCTTTTTCTGTTCTCTCTGGTCCAAAAGGGTTGGTTTTTCAGAGGGGAGGCAGTACAAGAAGGGTGATCTGGCGTGGGAAGATGGAGCTGAAATGCAAGTTTTGAAGCAAATGGACTGTATGTAGCAGCAATGTATTTCTTTTAGTAGCACTACAGATCTAGACGAGGCTACAGGAATTAGCTTGTGAATCTATAGCATTCCTCAGGAAGCTATGGACCGTCTAGCTCAGGCTACATTGAGCACAGAGTTTATTGTTTTAGGCTTTCTTGGACAAGGTTTTTACTTAGCATGGGATTTATGGCATTTACTGCTAATGAATGTCTATTCTTAAATTACAAAAACCACCGTCTCAGCACAATTCCCAGATGTCCTTCCAGGACCTCAGCTTCTTAAACACCAGCAGGGAGCATAAACTCTCCACTTCTCTGTTTTCCTCTTTCGTGTGGCTCCGGGCTAATGATGTGTAAGGAAAACACAGCAATCTATAAAGTCTCAGTGCTGTCCCAGTATTCTTCATTTATTTTGCATTTGATTATGCCACAAGTCGGATCTTGTTTCTTTCCTTTTTTTAAAGTTATTAGTTCAAATATTAATGCAGGAATATGGCATATATTGCTGCACTTGATTGATGCCTTCCCAAAAACAGGAAGACGTGCTCGTATGAATTTTAAGAAAGTAGGGGTCCTGCAATGCCTTGCCAGAAGAGTTTTTCAGATACATAATTTAGATGCCCTCCAGGCAGGCTTTCAAGGCATTTTTGCTGGAGGGCAAGAAAAAATAACTATGACTGTTAAAAGTAAATGATTTTTGCTAATGCACAATTAATGCCAGGAAAAAGCACAGAAGAGAAAGATGTTGATGGAAAGTTCTGATTAAGTGAGAACTCTACCTTGATGTGCATCTTTTCTTTTAATGATAATAATCACTGATGCAGAGACGTAGAAGTTTTCATGTCATGCAAATGCTATATGCAGGGTCATGGTAGGTGTACGTGTTTGCGAGTGCGTATGTATGTGTGCTGGGAGGTGATGGTTACGGGGAGTGGCTCATCTGACAGTGTGTTATGTGCACTGAACAGTGACATGGTTACTGCCACCTCTGCAGAGAGCCTTGAATATATAGACTACAGAACATTTAACTTGATTACTTATACGTATATATTCAGAATGGTTGTAGGGATGCATTTACAGTAAATGGGTTTTCTTGTGGCAGGTTTTCCCACATTGAATCCGATAATTGACAAAGAGCTATTGCACTATGTCAAGCACACAGTTATAAATGAATTAATGATATATGCATATGTGAAACCAAAATTAGTATTTGAAGAGACACAGTTTTTAATTTTTACATATTTGTATCAGTGTTCTTATATAATGTTCTTATACATGTGCCTGATCTAGCAAAAAAACCCCCAAACAAACTGTGGTAGTGACTTGGTACTTAATGATACTTTTTAGCTTCTATATTTTGTTCATTAAACGTCTCCTCCTTCCTGTTTTTCTCTTTGTTGTAGGAGATGGTTTAGACAACAGTGTAGCCTCACCTGGTACAGGAGATGATGATGATCCAGACAAGGACAAAAAGCGTCAGAAGAAAAGAGGCATTTTCCCCAAAGTAGCAACAAATATCATGAGAGCATGGCTTTTCCAGCATCTCACAGTAAGTGGTGCCCAAAACCAAAACAGATTTCTATTCATGTGCCTAATGAGGTTTATTAATCATTACTAGAAATCAATTGTCCCCATAATTTTTGGACCATTACTAGGGGTCAGTTTTTGTTGCTTTTTTTTCTTCCAGATTTTTTTTTCTTGGGTCTTGGAATCATGACAAATCTCAAAGAAATCTATCTATATGTGTGTGTATATATACACATATACATGCCTATAGAAAGAAAAAGAGAGAGAGTACAACGCCTTAGCATGGAACACCAACTATAAATGAAGTAACCAATTTTGGCTTTGAACTATTCAAAATCTTCCTACAGACAACAAAAGGGGGGGTTCTTGCTTTAGCACATATAAAGTTCTGCCCTCTGGATTGTTTATTGCTGGCCTCTGTTTACACAAACTTCATATGTATGTGGTGAAAGAGGGAGCCCTGGTCTGTGCGTGCTGACATACACTGTGGATGTTAGGGAGTCAAAGGAGCAGCTTGTAAACTTGTCATTGTGACTTTTTTGTGAGAAATATAGAAGGCTTCCAGATTCCCTAATTTTTCAGTTGTGTAACAGAGAGAATAAGCACCTTTTTAGCTTCTCTTCAAGTCCATTAATATTAAAAACTAGCCATAATCACATTTGGGGGAGAGAGATTAAATATGTGACATAGCAATGCTTTCTGTGGTCTGTCTTTATCCTCTTCTTGCTATTAGTTTTATGTGTTGGTGTTCTGTTGTCATTATAGCTTCACTTAGGCATCAAAACACGGTTCAATAGAAAATCTAGTATCACTGTTTGTAGTTTATTTCATGTGGGAAATAATGGAAACTGGTAAAATTATCAATTGATTTTCTTCTTCCTTTCACTTTACAATTATTTCTCACTTGATAAGGCTTAAAAAGCTAACTGTAATTAACTACCTCTTTTTCTACCAAAGTTTTATAAATTTTCACGGTAGCTGATGTTGGTTATTGAGTAATGATTTCAGGACCCGATCTATTTATGATAGGGACTATTGAACTGCTCTGCTAGCAGCACAGCTAAAGGGGGGAGTGACAGATTCACATTTCTAAACCATCATTTTGATGTAAGGACATTAGTAGCAAACTAAGGTGCATTGATCTGGCCTGTGGGGTCAGGATTAGCTGGAATAGCCAGTGTCTCTGCTGGAGTAGTGGTTATTCCTGCCTCCCAGCTATGGCCATTTCAAAGGTCAGGTGCCCTGTACCCACTTGGCTCAGAGGAATTAGACAGAACATGAGTCTCTGGGCTGATTACTTAACCAAAGACAAAATAATGAGTCCTAAGCAAATACTGACTAATTGAAAGGGCTGTAAATCCATTACATATTGGTCAAGGATAATCAGGAGTATTTAATCACTTTTATCTATTCAGGAGCACTGAAGCTGCAACAGCAAAGCCCTGAACCTTGCCATGTGCTTATTATTCTCATCATTATCAAAATTACTTCACAGCTGTTCTTTGCTACATCACCTCAGCTGGAGATTTACTAACCTGTAAAATGTTTTTAATTTGGATGTCGAGTGAGTGTGAGTGGAAGGTTTTTCATTTAGCTGTAGGGTATCTTTAGAGGAGTATTACAGGCAGACAGAGAAAAGCAGGGCTGCAAATAAGTTTGGTTTGTATAGCCATCTCTGTAATAACTCCATTTCCTCTTATGAAATTTGTGGTATCTTGTTGGGGTTTTTTTCCTGCCTTTCTTTCTTTCTTATGTGCTCCTTGAAAGCATTTGACACTTGCTTATTAAACAGTCAACTGCCTCTTGCTTGTCCTGAGGAAAGTCGTCCTGGCTTTTTGAAATCCCTTTCCTTGTTTCTATTCTTTCTCCTGACCCTCTCCATCCTGCATGAATTAAGGAAATTTGCCACCACTGGTGAGGATGGCCTCACAGAAATCAGATTAAATGAACACGAAAAAGCCTCAAACCTTTTACCATCCAGGCTTTAATGAGTTTGCAGGTGTTGAAAGATTTACTGTGCTGTAATTCTCAGACCTGCAAACTGATAATGGAGACCCCTGACCAGTGCAATGTAAATTCAGAAAGATTCTTGCCATAAACACGTGCAGGGAAGGAAGAGAGCTCCTTTCTTTTAAAGATCCCACACTTTTTCTCAAATTAGCTTGCCCATTCAAAATGCAATGCTGGCTGAGCCAGAAGGGGGAATCTGTGATGTACAATTTTATTGTTTCAAGTAAATATCTTTACAATGGTGGTCCATGATTCAATGTACATTCCTTCATTACTAGTCTAACCTTATTTCAAATTGGTTTGTTCCTCCTTTGTGCTGTATGACCTGTTCATGTATTACAATAATCCCCTGATGTACCCTTTTTTCTTCCTCCCTTTTTTTTAAAGAAACTAATTGAATTATCTCATTATTTTAATTTGTTAAGCAAATGTATTTTACGTCTCAGGATGTGTTCTTAAAGAAGGAGCTGCTTAGGCTTTGCCCCCTGAATGGGCCATTGGTACATTTTGACATTCATGCATTCATTAAGGAGGGGAACATAAAAGAGCTCTGGATGTATTTTTTTTACAAACACCCAACCAGCATGGAGCAACTTTTCCATAAGCCACAGGGGTCTCTCTACATATGTTCTCAACTGCAAGCTATTGTCACCTATTCTGAATACCTCAAAAGGACAAATAAAATACTAAAGGCCAACTGTAGCAATTGTTAGCTGTTAGTCTCAATATGACAAAAATCATTAACCTCTGATTTCCCTGGAAGGAGAGGCAGTGGCAGGCAGTTCATCTCTTATGTCATGGATTAAACCTGAAAGTCCTTCAGACTGTCAAATTCCAAAAGAGTAACTCAGTTCTGACTAATTGTATTTACTTATGATTTTAAATAAAATGCTATTTTTTTCCTTTACTCAATTGGTTTGCAAACTCCTAAGGCAGTCAATTTTAAAAATTGAATGGCCTAAGTGGCTTTTTTGAAGAGACAGGCACTTGAACTCTGATGTAGAATGAATGTGTCTGACAGGCTGTATCTTTCAAAACAATTTCTAACCCCTATCACAGCTTCCATTTTGCACTAATTTTAATTATATTTGAAACAGGATACACATGCACATTTTTATTGTTGGAAATCAAATGCAAGGATCAGGAGTTCTGTCGTGTTCTCGTTCACTTACTGAGCTCTGTCTTACATTTGGAATTACAACAGTACCAGAAGATGAAAGATCTAAGGATGAATTGGCTGGAAATGTGTATGCTATTTCTGGATAATATCCAGTGTTTAAGAAAGTAGAGGAAATCCTAGTCTGGTAGTATAAGCTTTTCAATAGTACATAAAAATTACAACATCAGAAAGGTAAACCTGACATTTAAGGCTGTTTTTACTTGAGTTCAAAGGTGGTTAAAGAAGAGAAACAACAAGAAATCTGACCCAAGCCACGAGTTTATTCATAGCTTTGGAAGACCCCTTTTCCTCTACATCCAGGATTCCTTAGTACACTCAATTAGCCTCTCAGACATCTCTGCTTTCTTCCCTCAAGTGCTCCCCTATTTTCCCTGCAAAGAACATATTTGATCACAAAGTGAAAACAGGAAGTGCTCAAATGTATAGACACCTCCAGCTTATGCCAGTGTTGAGATTAGGATTTCTTACCAGGAACTATACAAAGCCAGTCCCCCTCCTCCTATGCCCTTTTGAAGGATGGAGGACCTTTAAAATATACATACATAATCAGAAGAGAGGAAAGATATAAAGGAAGTAATTATACCATTCTATGGACTTGTACCTCTGGTAGTTCATCCATTTCTACATCATAGTGTGCTAAGGACTACATTTTTTCACCTTCTTTTAGAGAGCTGGTTTATTCTTTGACACTTACCTGGAGTGATGCCCTTTGTTAAAATTCTTTTTTGGTTGTTTCTTTTGTTACAGTCTGCAAGAAGATATGTATCTTAACTAAAAGTACCAGATTTAACAATGGTACCCTGCAAACTAAACCTTTTTTATAACAGTGCCAGATTCCTAGCTGATAGTATTTGGGATGTCTCTGCTAAAGTCAGTGTAGTCGAGCTGTTTTTTTTTTCTTTTTTTGCTAGCTGAAATTTTGTCTCCCAACACTGAACAGTGTAATTTTAGCCTGATTTCCACAATCCTATGGCTGAAAATCTTGCTCTTTACACAGTATATTGTAGAATAGATTTTGATTTCATCTGCCTCATTGTCAGGCTAGAGTAAGCTCTCCTGGAAAGTGTTAAAATGAACCACCCACAGCTTTTGTACTTACCTGAATTAATTTTCTTAACTTGTCATATTCAGGTGTCCAGACTGGATAATATGAATAGTCTTACTGAAACAGATTTACTTTTTTCTGTATTTATGTGGGTGTATCTGAGCATATAATGTGAATCTATCATATCTTGATGAATGGTTTATCAAGCCTTTTATACAGGGCACCTATTTTATTTATTCATTAGACTTGATTCTAGAGATGAATGTCATCAGCCAAACCCAGTCTTGGAGCAAATGTTCAAAGAAGTTGAATCCATCCCACCTCCATAAATATCTCCTCCTATATTGTGATTTTAGGAATAATACCCTAAAGGAAGGTTAGGAACATAGCTGGCTATTGCACTCTATACTGAACAGCTTACTTTCATATCAAACTGTAGAACAGCTTTTCTCAGAGATGTGATCTGGGAGAAGGATTCTTCACATTGCTGTTTTTGCTGTACTTTAAAAAAACACAACCAAGCCCAGAAATACAACAGACCTCTGTCCCATTAAAATGGGATGGGATACTCCATAAAAATACAGGAATGTGAAGTCATTCTGGTGAATTTTACTGCATGTGTTGGACTGCATTATGACATGTTATACCCTCTGAGGGTACAGAGAGGAGATGGATGATGTCCTCTGATTCTCCTGCAAAACCACCTACGTGTGTGTTCGCATGACTGCCATTTCCACCTCAGTGCACCACACAGTCAGAGAGCTGGAGGAGCCTAAGTTACAGTTTTATTCCATGTCTGCTTCTAGGCAAGGCTGGCTATGTGCTGAGTTTTCAGCTAGTTGCCTGCTCCTGTAGAACAGACCTCTCTGCACAAACACCACCCTGTTGGAAGCATGTCTTACAAAATAATATTGCGCAGATTTTTCAGCTGGGTAAACTTTGTGAGGAAAGGTTAAATGGTTTCACCCTAGTGCTAAAGAAAAATCAGTACCTGAATGTTTAACTCCAATGACCTGTGATCCTGTGGTCCTCAAGGTGGTAGAGCTGTGCCTCTTTGTACCCCACAGTTGCTCTGGTCTCTCACCAGAAGAGCTGGTGGTGGCCGTTAGCATTTGTTGTTACTGCTGGTGGTAGCACAGCCCTGCCTAACGTCACCAGTATCCTCCTCCTGTCCTGCCTGCCTGCACTACGGTGTCACCAGCGAGGGCAGAGTAAAACTGGAAATCTTTCTCTAAATGGCACTTCTGATCCCAGGCTGAAAGATTTCATCCTCTGAGCACTCATAGTCCTCTGCCATGAAATCAGTCCTGAAGATTTAGTAAGAGACTGAACATTCACATACCTTTTAAACACCACAATCTTAAAAGAGCTGAAATGGGGTGGGGGTGGGGCTTTGTTTGTTTTAAAAATGGAATCTGAGATTAGATCTGACATTTCTACATCCACCCCCTACAGAAGAGGGAACCCGGGGTCATGGGGTGTGTGGGCCTCAAAAGCTAGCTTTGTCTGGGAGTGGTTAATCTAATCATTGTTACATAGACATCTGTTATTTCTTCTGAAAAATTGATGCTTTTGTGACACAATGATCCATCTATTTAGTACAACAGCCTGAGTAATTAAATTAAAAAAAGAATATTTTTACGGGAGCATGTATTATAAAACTGTCGTACCTCCTCATACCAGCGAAAAGGCTGAGGAGAGGGAGTGGGAGATGCAAAGTGGGAGAGGGAGAGGAGTGCTTTAAGCCCCACATTGTTTTCTGCTGGCTGGAGGAAAACATCTGTGAATTGTTTGAACTGAACCTTAGTAGGGACTGTCTGAATCTGTGTCATCTCTGTTTAATTTCAGGAAATGATGTCACAGCGCATTAAATAACAATGCTGCATGATTTATTTTTACTTGTACATGCTGTCCTAAGCATTTTGGTTACACGGCAGTGTTTCCAATTAAGTGCAAGCTTTCAGTTTTAAAAAATATACTCAGTAATGCTTTTTTGGGGGGCATGAGTATGGGGAGGCTGGGTTTTTTAGGGGTCACCAAGGTTCAGGGCTGTCCAAGGGCTCTGGGCCCGTTTGTCATGTGCTTATTTGTAGTTGGGACTGGATGTCAGCGCTCTCGTCACCCATGGCAACCTCCAGGACTGTGAGTTTGTTACAAAGACTGTCTGGGGGAGAAAAAAACGCTAAATATTCTGAACCGATCCGTCAAAAGACCTATTAGATAGTTATAGCCAGGCCTATGTACTGTAGCTTTTGCCTCTATCAAACTTTCTGCACTCCCCCTTCTTCTTTAGAAGAATAGAGGACATAAGTCAATTCTGTCTGCCATCTGTCGCCTCTCTCCCTGCTCCTCAAATTAAAGAGACAGTCCAAAATTTAAATAATCGGTTACAATCACAGGAAGCCCGCCTGGAAATTATTACACGTGCATTCAGTTGGTTTTTTTTTTTTACTTCTCTTTTTATTTGGAAGGGGGGATCTTTATTGTACTTCTTTGGAGATCAAAATATGGTGTGTTTCAGCTTCAAAAATAGTATGCTGAGAAATACTGGATTTGCAGTGTCACAGAGTTGTTATCTAATAAGATTCCAAGTTATATATAGGGTGAAATTCACACACATACACAGACACCCTCTTCCCCCCCCTCCCCCCTGCAAGAATCCCCGAATTGTGAATCCTGTAAGGGACAAGTAAATGAATCACAACACACTTCTCCTCTGGCTCTCCCATCCCCTTCATCTCCTTTCCCTCCCCACATCCCTGGCAGGTTGAGAGGCTGCAGCAAAATCTTTTCATGGTGCCACTAGGACAATTTAAGCCCTTGAGTCTACCAAATGGGTCCTCTTCTAGGCCTACTATCACAGTTTTTCACACTACCCTGTCTGATATTAGCTAGTTATGTTTTATCTTTTTCTCTCCTTGTTTTTTTTCTTTATACTACCCTGCCTGTTTTTGCCTCCTCCTCCTCAACAGGCCACACAATGTGTCAGGACTGCAGCAAGGTGAATTTCATTCATGTGACAGGTCAGCTGCTGCCAAACCATCAGATAATGTGGCTGGATGTTACTCTTCAATTTAACATTTTACCTGCCATTTTCAAACAGGGAATTCCTGAGAAGAGAGTGTAATGAAAAACATGTGCATGATTTTAGCTGAGGCTTGATTAAAAAGCCTCGACTGAGCAAGCTGAATGTGGCCTAGCAAAAGATAGGATCAGCCACTATTTTTTTCTGGTTGTTATTGTCATATTACAAAGCTTTGCAGAATCAGTATAGGAAGTAAGTGAAAGATGCAAATATAAATAGTGCTTAAACACTATAAAAACATTGCACTAACAAATGCTGTGAACTGCAGCCTTTGAAGATCAAGATCACAGTCAAAAAGAGGGGAGCATTCTTTGGAGTGTCTTTAAGTTCCACTACCTAAACATGTTGTCGTCAGAAAACTCATAGTTTCTCCCTCTCTCTGTAGTATGCACATATATGTAAATATAAAATACAATTTTAGGGAAAAAACAATTGCTGTTGTTGGTGCAAAGTGATACCGCCTCTCAGTTTTACCTAAGGACATGTTTAAGACCTTCCTTTCAAGATCCAAGAGCAGGATAATTGGTTTCAAGGAAGTTTTTGGTAAAATTAGAGTTATTCAGAAAAAAAAGGAGAGTGTTTCTGCCAACAGTTCCACAACTGCAAAGAAATAGAGATGTCAATTCTTATTGCTGCCTAATGAATAGAGTAGTTTATGGTGGAGAATATTACTTGTGGTGTTGTGGAGTTTGCCTTGAGTTATGATACTTAGAATACCATGCATTACATATTTTAGAGTTGATTGGCAGCAGTCATTTGTAGTATCTAAAGCAATCATTGGCATCTTTAAAGATTTATTATTGTCTTTAAGCATAATGGCAATACAGTTTTCATGTGTTTATATTTGTTATTTTTTATTTTTAACTACGAGCCCCAAATCTGCCAAAACCTATTTCCCTTGTTTTGTCTAATACTGGATGATAGGTTGTCAACTTACTGTATAATGCCATAAAGATTTTTTAAAATCTTGGTTTCACCTTTTTATGATGGCAGTTCAAAACATGTATTTTATTTGTAGCAGTCAACTACTTATGTCCATAAAATGTTTAACATCTTATGACATACGCTTGCAATCTCAGGACAATAAATCTGAGTAGCCCAGTAAACAGCAGCAAATATTTTAGTGTTTGAAAAAAATCTGCATTTATCAATTTGTTTAATGCTATAGAAATTTGGCTGTCATCAGGATTAAACTCCTATTTGGTCATTTCAAAGTGGCAACTTGATATTCTGAAGTGGATATACTGTGGAAATACTATCTAACTAAATCACATAGCAATAGGAAAACTCCTGTTCACTTTCTTAATGTATACTATCTATATGAAAGGAGTAGATTTTTATAAAATCATGGCCTAGTCTAGACTACTTTGAAGCTTGTTGTCTCTCAGTCCTCCTTCCATTAATTCCAGTGGAACTCTGATCCCTTCAAAAAACCAGAAAAGATGTAATGAAATCATAGGAGGGACAGACAGGTAGACAAACACAATTTTTACAACTAAACAAGTGTTAAATGCTATAGCCACTTTGTCCACAAATTCTGCTTAACAACTCTTTCAGTGATCCCCTAGTTTATGATAGAAAGACAAATTTCTCGAGCGCTCAGCTGTTTGTCACATCCTCTTGTGACCGAACCTTCACTACCGTGCCCAGGATGCTTTAGCACAAGGGAGCTCTGGCAGGCATGGGGAATTTTCAGCTCTGTTTCTAGCTGTGACCATGACAAGACACTGTGCCTTAGTTTCCTTGTTTAAACAGTATGGTATAATGCTTGTGGCTGCTTTTTGGAGTACTTTTGATATTTACAGATGAAAAGCACTGCATGAGACCTATGTCTTATAATTTGCATGAGCTGAATTACAGAGAATTACTCTTCTGTTGTGGTTTTATCCAGCTGCTGAATGAGCATGACAGTCATGCGATGCTTGTATAAATACCTGAGCTTCTGTAGACTCTGAAAGTTCAGGAAAATTTTCTCTTTATGAAGCATTTAATATAAAGAGTGTTCTTGTTGGTCTACAGTGAAGATGATAGCATATGATTTCTGCAAGCTACTTTAGCTCAAGTGGCTTGTTCTTGGGTTAGTTTGGTTTGTCAGGTCCTTTCCTTGCTGGCGACTTGAAGTGGTGATTGCTGCATGTATCATGTACCAAATATCTTTCCCAGAAAGCAGCAAGATAAAGAACCTTGAACATCAACCACTGGCCCAGGGGCAGTAATGAGAATAAAGGGAGTATAACAGTATTAACAAATGCATCTTTGTGCTTCAAGAAGTCACTAGTGGATATTCCTCTCTTCAACAGTCCGGGGAGTTTCCTCGTGTGAAATTGGACTTTGGCAGCTTTTCAGCCAGTCCTGATCCTTCTGCTGCCTTTTTTGATTCAGCCAGGTGCTTCCCAGTTGTTCATCCCACTTGTGCTTGAATGAAGAAACAGGAAGCAGGAGGTTGACCTGTAGTGAAGAGTAAGGGACAGAAAGACAATTGCAAAGTCCCTGATTCACATTGGGAAGGTCCCTGCCTACTGAGGAGCATATGCAGATAGCTGACAGCTGTTTTGATAGTCCACAAGAGGATTATTCAGGGATAGAGAATGTGAATAGTGAGAAAGTTCGTGATATGTGTGATAACAACAGGAATAAGGAGTGTTATGTGGTCAGAAAAGTGATGTGTGTATTTGCAGGAGTCAGCAAAGGAATGGTGCATAGGAATGGTGGCATATGTAAATTGCAAGGAAAACTGGTTAATTTGAGGTATCACTTCAAAATCTAAATATTTAAAGAGTGCCTTAGTTTCAACTACAAAGGGATTTTCTGATGTTCTCTTTCAGATATAAAGTAGGAAATTAAGTGGAAACACAAGCAAAAAACAGGTGAATTGTTGTCAACAACAGAAAAAGGGAAAATAATTCAATTTATTTAATCAATATTTAGTTTAAAGTCTCCCTTTTGCCCTCCTTTGCTCTCTTGGTGGAGTAATCCAAGAGTTGTCTTACTTGGTTTTGCCTGTTTTCAATTTGATTTCTACCAGTTACACATGGACACTTTACTGCATGAACTAGTATCTCTTAGTAAAGAGAGGTGCTTCCTGAGTTGGTATGGACTTCTCTGTGAATGGTGGGTTGAGCTGCAGAATTTTATGGCAATCCTAAGAAGTCCACGTTTTTCCACATAATATGCCCACTTACATCTCGATTTTAAATAGCCTACTTTTTATGCATGTGTTGTATGGTGGCCATGAACTCTCAAGCACACACTTCTCAGACCAAAAAAATCCCAATATTTAGTGCATATCTAACCTAAGCATTTGCAGACAATTTACTGCTATAATTAATCTTAGCTGTCCTGACTCTTATGAACTTTTATCTCATGATGCTCTTGGATGCAAACAACTTTCAGAGAAAAGAGGCTCTTGCCACTTTCTCTCCCTTTTCTTCCCCAAAAACTGTCCATTTAGAAAGCAATAATGTTTGCAAAGGAGTTAAATCCCACTATGAACCAGCGCAAACCTATTTGTGCAGCAGGAGAATAAAATGTCTACAAATGAACAAGACTCTGGTGTTTTGGCAGAATAGATACAAATAAGCATAACTGTAGAACTGTGAAAATATCAAGAGTTTAGCTCTTGGGGTCTGAATCCTGTTCAAAGCCCCAGCTGAAAAGATACAATGCTCTCCAACTCAGTAGCACTCTAATATGCTCTACTGCCTCCCGAACAAGCACTGCAGCAAACTTCTTGCTGAGACTGAAAACTCTTTCAAACAAGGCCTGAGGACTCATGAGCTTTCTACTCAGTGCCCTGTAGGTTCACTCTGTAAAAAAGTATCTCACCTAAAAGAGGCCAAATATCATACAATGGAGCTGGTGGGAAATTCAAACTGTTCTAAGCAAAGAAGTCAATAGAGCTGCTGTAGTGAAAGGTAATGTTCAGAGTGAGATCACCGTGTTATGATCTCATGCTGAACATCAGGACTGTTTGTTTTTTTTTTTCTTGATGATTATGAAACTAGCCTGAGGCCAGTCTGGTGAGAGTCTGAGAAAGATACAGAAGGATGTTTGGAGAGCGTGGACTATCAGGGCCCTTATTCCCAAAAAAGGGTAACAGAGCCTGAAAGCAGATGAGAGAAATAAGAGCTGCATTGTTATTTCCAGTGCTCTCTCCATCCATCCCAAAAATACAAGATCTAGCCCTAGACAGACAATGCATATACTGAAGTGGCGAATAAGCACAGGCTACAAAGAGATAAGAGGGGAAATTACTGAAGAAGAACAAAACATCTTGCAGGAATAATGGAATTCAACAGCCAAGCCCCAGTCATTGAGACTGTAGAACAATTTGTGGAAGTACCTTTGCTTAGCACTTTTAAAACTAGACTCAAAAAACATTTGAAGGTATACTGCTGAGAAACATCTTGCATTCCTGGGCTTACACTAAAGTGTTGCCTGAAGCTTTTCTCCTATTTTCATGTTTTCTTATTAATGATTAAAACTGAAAAGTATCTTGAAATTAGAGCTGTTTTCAGAAGGAAACCTTCCCAAATTTGGCTTCCTTCGGGTTTAAATTTTTGTTGTATTTGTTTCAACGTTCATAATGACATTTCATTTATCTGTCAGTGGTAAAATTATTACAAAATTAACTCACAAATTCAAACTAGAAATGGGCTTGAGACACAAATTGAAGAGTTAAGCTTAAGAAAAATATTTAATTACTGTCCCTTCAGGCATTGGGATTGGATGCTGAAGGTCAGCCAGGCTTGGGCTCTGTCAAACTGGAAAAGGAAGAGAGTTTGTATTGAGGACCTTATGTTAAAAATATCTGCCTATCAGATATTCAGAGGCAGAGACTGTCATGATACATACACTGCTCTCCATTTACAGCATGTGAAGTTTCACCAGTATCTGGGTAAGGTATAGGTCTGAAATCAACCCTTACCTAGCTTAGTGCTCCACAGTATTTCTGACATCTGCTCCAACATCTCGATGAAATATCAACACAAAACACCAGAAGTTGTTTGAGCATTCAAAATCCATGTTGATTTTTAAGGTCATAGATCCAATGCAAATTTAATCTAAAGAAGTTTAAATGCTAAATCAGGTGAAAAACATGGCTTTTTCACCTGTTTTTCACTTACAGACATTTATAGCAATTTGGTTTCAGGATTCAAAATGAAGCTTGGGCCCTCAGAGAGGCAGAATGACCACAAGAAAATATTGACTGAGTGCATGCTAGCTCAAAGTGCTGAATTTCACACACAGCTTTCCTCGAAAGTATCAAGAATAAAGAGATTGTATTTTGAATTTAAAATTAAATTTTGCTCTTGAACATGACTTTATAATAATGTAACTGTAAGGTTCCACATTTGTCTAAATGACTTCCAGATAAAATGAGCTCCAGCTCCGTTTGCACGTCAGGAAAATCAGGAAAATTTCCTTTCTTTTTTTTTTTTATCTCTCTCATTGCCAGAACTAGAAATTTAGCCTGAGATCTGACATCCAAGTTGAATTCTTTCTGGCTCATTTATTGGCAGTCACAAGGATTATACGATAACAGTAATGTTGCAATTACAATAGTAAATCTATGCAATTACAATAATAAACAGATGATGGCATGGCCAGAAAAAAGAGTCCAGTTTTCTTGCCTATAGCCAGGCTGGCTTTATGAAGAAAAATAGCACAAACTTCTATTATAGATTGAAGTCAATGGCATTTTTTGTCAGCAGAGAATCAAATGCAATTCAAACACACAGGGACAAAAATCTGTTCAGTAAGTCAGTCACTTCTCAGTATACCACTGCTTAGTTTGGTTAGTGTTCTCCTTTTGGGTATTTTTTTCTGTCTGGCTCAACACAGGGCTAGTGAGTCAGGCATGTTTGGAAGGTTTTTAAAGTGAAGAAACAGGACAAAGAAATTTTTTCTCCCTCTTAATTATACTTCCCGGGAAAGGGCTTACATACCCATTTTAAAGATGCCATTGGCACAAAATTCCTTTTGTAGGATTTGTGTATGCAGTTCAAAAATTACCTGCTTGAGAAATGAGAGCAGGAGCTTTCCTTGGCTGCATGTTGGAATCCTCCTAGCTGCAAAAACAGTGAGCACTGACCTTTGCTCTCCAAGCAAGGAGTCTTCTGGCACAGAGCTTAGTTTTCCTCCTGCTCTTCAGAACTCTAAATAGTGTTACTACACCCTGAATTCAGTGCATGCAGCACTTTACATTACTATTGTGTATCTTAAAATAAACAACATTGCAAGCTGTTTATTTTGGTGTTACTATGTATGCATTTTTTAAACAGTGGTTACTTAAACAAATGTCTCTGTTCCCACAGCACTTAAAAGCTGTTTTTTGCTCATTGTGGTTTTCGGGTTTTGTCACTTTTGTTTTGATTGTTTCTGAAAATCACACTCAAGGATACAGAAGATAGGAGTAAGTTGTACTTGATCCAAACGAATGCTTCATGTCACAGCTTTTTCTGTATGCCATTTTTTACCATGTTCCTAGCAGAAGTAATAATTTTGGTTAAGCTCAAACCTAGAGATCGCTAATATTCCAGGTTGGTTCCAACTGTCCTCAAATACATTTCTGCAGGTCATGATTTGTTATCAGAATTTGACCCTGAGGTAGTAAAATTGTTTTAATAACATTAGAACTGTTTATTTATCATTGCTCAGCAAAACAAAAGGTGCAAGGAATGAGAATTTAGGGAATTGAGGGTTTTCACATCTCCCTTCCTACTCTCTCATCAGTCTTTATTCATCCACCTTAAAAAACTTCAGTGCCATGAAAACTTCTGTGGTTGGAAACGCTGATATGAGGTTGATGGAAAAGACATTATTGAAGGCATCAACCTTTCTGAGCCACATTGCCTGAGCTTTGTGTCCCTCTACCTACCCAGGGAACTCAGATGACGCTGGTCTGTTGCAGTTCTGCTAGAGGGCTGTGTGATCTATACTATTTTTCATCTGTAGCGATGAGCTTTTGTTGATGGCTCTGCTTCTTGCTCTGCCACATTGTTAACAGATCTTGGTGTATTTGGCTACATCTCAGTAAAAGGTTAAGAAAAAAACTTGTTTCTTCCTCCACTCACTCTCCCCACTTTTATAAAAGGTGTCTCTGGTACTTGATAATTGTGATAATTCTTCTGTAGATGCTCTGTTCCACTTTGCCAATTTTTCCTATGTCCTCTTCAATTAGTCCTTTTTGCTGGGAAGGAAAAATAGTCATCTGAATCTGTGTCTTAAGAGGCTAAGAAGTCAGAGGCTTCCTCTGCATGAATATAGCACCATAACGAGGAACACCGAGGATAGCATAACAAGGCCACCATCATGTATTTCTTAGCAGAGCAACAGTGGTTGTTTGAGAGCTGTGTGTTAAAAATGGGTTGTCATCTTACCACCTTCTGCCCTCATTTTTGGGTGAGAGTGCCTGGGCAGTCACAAAAGTGCTGAGGTGATTCCTATGTGGAAAGGGTTTAACAAGGGTGCTCCAACAAACCTGGGAGCTAACACTGAACAGTGTTAGGTACTAAACTGCTCCCAGCCTTGAGGCCAGAACAGCAGAAGAATTTGTTTTCCTTATGCTTGGACACAGCTGAGAACTGAGTCCAAATTATTCATTTGTAGAACTTGTAAAGGTTGGCTGTCTTTTTGCAACCGAAAGTAATCTCTTCACTCAACTTCTAATTACCCCATGATTTTAATCAAGTAAGATTCTTAGATGAAGAAAATTATTGTTTGAGAAAAATGATGATTGCAGTTCTTTTGCAACTTGTGTTGACTATAAGCCAAGTTTGTCCTCCTTAATTATGGTCTTAAAAGGTAAGCAGGTTGAAGGGAGTGTTACTGTCTTTGACACAAATACATTGTATTTCACTGCTTTGTCCAGTAAGTTGTCTGTGTTTTTTGAGAAAGAAATAAAAAGTCTCTTGTATTTTTTAATGTAGTTAAGATTTATTTTTTTTATTTATTGCTCAGAAGGTGTTGATTTTCACCATTGTGTATATGGTCATTTGCCCCTGGACTTTGACACAGTGGATAACCCTTGCTCTCTCAGTAGAACTATGTGTCAATTAAGGACGAGAGGAGCATTAGATAGACAAGTGGCCAACAGCAGAGCAGTCCAACAGCAGTTGGACTATGTCATTCTGACTACCGAGGGAGGACAATATAATATACCAGTGTTTCTTAGCCTTCTTCTTCACTCCTAACCTTTTTATCTAATTTGTGGAGCTATTAATTTGTTTGCTTGGGGTTTTTTTTCCACCTGCTGATAATTTTTCTCCTAATCAACCCTACCTCGAGTTTTCTGGGTCTTACTCTTCTAATGTTTCACTCACTGAGGTATGGATTAAATCTGCTTAAATGCTAATATAGATATTTAAAATAGTTTTGCATGCTTTTTTCAGTGTAAATACTATACCAATAGTCTAATTTGTGACTGAGATCATTGAAATAATTTACATCTGTAGGTGAACATTCCACCTCTTCTATCTGAGAGACAGAAGATGGCAGAATGATTAAAATTTTTTAAATGCTGTTAACAGAAATGAAAACCACTTAGTGGCAGCAGCAAAGTTTTATGAGAAAAGAGCGGGTTACATTAAATATTTTAAAAGTATTTTAACAAGTGTTTTTGTCTTGGTTTTCACTAAATAAAATCTGTTTTATTGGCCAGACCAATGGTCCACTGAGCCAGATAAGAGTCAGCAGTGGGTGGTGATGGGGCCAAGAAATTATGCAAGTATAGGAAGATCTCAGAAATCCGAGTATGTCCTCCAGGATTCTGGTGGGCAGAAGTTTAAAGACTTTCAGAGCTGGAAGTTTATATCCAGAATTGTAATGCTTAAGAGCCATTGATGCATCTACCTTTTCTTTTTTGGGCCTGCTATGGACTAAGCCATATATTCATAGCTACAGTTAGAATAGTTTAATTTTGGATTATTTGTTTTATTGGGGACATTTGTTAGAGCATTTTCTGATATGAAATGGGACATTTGAATAATCTTTACATTTCTTAATGTGTGGACCTAAGTTTCTAAATTGTATAAAAAAAAAAAGAAAAAAAAAAGGAAAAAAAGGAGAACAAGGATATAGTTTACACTTGGTTTTAAATTAAGCCTTCTTTCTTTCTTGTAGCAATGGGAAAAATTTAGTGGCCCTGCAGTTTTCTTAGAAATTTTCATGAAGTGTTGGGAAAATCTTTTCTTCTTCATTTGGAGGGAACCCTGATTACACCTCTAACACAATTCCAGATCTTCTCAATAGCCTGTTCTCCATCGATCTGATTCTGTTCTTCACATGATTGGTTCTGGCAAAATAAAACACTGATCAGCTCATATATTTGGTAGAGTGCTTTTAAAATAAATACCCCCACTGCATCCTGGTTGAAAGCAGTCACATAGTTTTGATATAACCTAATCATGTGCAAAGCTAAACCTTCAGTATCTAGCTCTTTCAGACATTCTTCCCCCTTTTTTCCCTCCCTTCTTCTTCACACGACCCCTTCAGAGCTGCTGGAGGGCGTTGTTGAGAAGTTGCTACCGTTGATACAGTTGCTATTAATCACAGTCTGCCATGTTGTGACGCAGGTTCTAATAACATCCCATTGAGCTGCCGTTGTACGCTGGAGGCTTACCAACAGCACTAGGCCTTTGATATTCATCTCACACCAGGATAAAGAAAATGTAGAGTTAAAAAAAAATACAGCTGCAAATAGGCAAAGAACAAAAAAGGGGGAAAACATAGCAAAATCAAAAACAGACACGCTTTCTGTGTGCTGCTTCGTTTACCATGGGAGCAGCAAAGCTATAAATCTCTGCTGTGTTGTTTGAAAATTGTACATGAGGCTGCTAAATTTATCATTCATTCTTTGTTGTTTCTGGGTAGTAGCTGCCTGACTTGGCTGACTTTGGTTTCTGTCCCCTCCACAGTAACAATTTTTGTTGTCATCGTTGTTTCAATACATTACACACGCGAATCAAAATTTTACTGGATCAAAGAATATTGGAGGATTTAGTAAAGTGCTCATAAAGGGGAGGAGGAACAAATTTGCTGCATGTTACACATCATGCTTCCTTAGCAACTGACTCCCTCACATTCGTAATTACAGGAACATAATTTTTAAAAAGCAGCATGGGCGGGGGGAGGGAGAGGGAACACTTCCTTTGGTTAAAGATATACACAATTTTTAAAAACTGTGAGTCTTTGAAAATTAGAAAAAAAAGTTCACCCATATGCTCTGTAAAGATTAAACCTGGAGCCTGATAGAACTGCACAGTCATCTTCTTTTGTTAATATTTCTTGTCCATGTTGAACTGGAAAGAAAAAAAGGTGGAAAGCAAGCCTGCTACAGATGTGACTAGCTATGAATATTCATGAATGCCATTGCTCCTCCTTTTCTACTGGCATCCAAGCCATTCTGCTCTCCCTCTCCCTCTCTTTTTTCCTCTTCTCCTTTCCATTCCCTTTTCTTCCTCAAGACTGAACAAGACTGTAGTTTTATTTCGGTAACAGCTTGGTATGATACAGTTATCAGTGGTTTCAGAAGCCTTTTATTTCCATTTAAAAAAAAAAAAACAAAGGAAAAAAAATTTGTAATTATCCACAGTTTTATGAATCCACCTCCCCTTAATGTTCATTATTTAAACCAGCAGCAATTACAAGTTCAAAGGGGTTTAGAGGGCCAGCAACCCGCATAATCACTGCCAAATTAAGCGGGACTCATTCGTCACAGAAGAGTACACTCTGAGCAGTGAATCATGCATGCAGTGACAGGCACTGATTTACATAAAGACGAAATCTGTGCCCTCTAGGGCTGAGTGTTACTTTATCTCAGTGGCCCTGTGATATATGCGTATTCTTTTGGTGTTAGGAAGGTTCAGAGACTAATGCTGTCTAATACACGATATTTTATTCTCACTAGCATCACTACTACTGCCACTAATTCATGTATATGTGTATTTAGTTAACAATAATCAAAACTTCAAGGCTCTTGAGTTTTTAGAAGCAAAGTTTTGACCAGAAACCCCTTTTCTAATCTGTTATGATACTTCTGAATCTCTTCAATTCTTTTCTTTTTTTTTCCATGACAAATTTGCAGGCCAACCACTCATTCTTGAAAAGCACTACTTTTATTCTCCACCACCCCTACTCCCTCCCCCCGCATTCAACATAATGTTTTTTGAGACGTTGTAACTACTTGTACAGTATCAGGTGCTGAGACTGGATGTATTACTTTATCCGTGGTTTATACGTACTTCATACACGCATACTTTATATGTGGTTTGCTGACTATCCCAATGTATTTTAAGTCAGTGTGGTTCCTCCTGACAGAAACATGCTGTAGAGTCTGGAAAAGCAATGTCCATCATGCCCATCTGTACACCTGACAGTGGAAGAGGAAACTTTTCTGTTTGTTAGGAAGCTACGCTGCCTCTGATACTGAACTGTTTAAACATGCTTTTATATTCTGCTTGAAGGCCAAGTTCTACTTAGTTCATTTATCTACACCCCCTGAAGGGAGTTACTCTGGTTACTCACACAGGCAAGGTGAATAGGTCTTGACCCTTCAGGTGCCAAATTAATCAGTGCAGGGAGTAGCTATAGTCTGATACTACAGTGAGACCAGAAAAGTAGTTTTTGTGTAATCATTACTCCCCTTTAGCTATGTTAGCTGCAACTCTTTCCTCCACCGTAACAGGAATGTAATATGAACAGTACATGCAGTAGTTTCAAAATGGTACTTAACTTTCCTCCTCTAAGGATGGCTCCTCAAAGTTTATTTAGGGACGCACTAGCTACAGTTTGTGAGTGGTCTCCTTAACATATAAAGGCACTTAACCTAAAGGACTTTGATTCTCATTTGTCACTAAGACACGGCAGAGCGACCCCAAAACGTCTGTTTATGGCACCTTGACACAGATGCTATTTCTACACCAGCTTTGGTGTAGGTAGGAGGTAGTTGGTGATGTCAGAAAGCAACAGCAGTCTGATCAGACCTTTTTCTCCTTTGACATTCTACTGCATTGGGTACTATGCTGTAGATCTAGTATTACTGGCTCTCCAGTTGAGTAAGTCTGTCTGTTTTTGGTCCTGTTAGGCCATTTTAGTGGTGAAGAGGAGCAGCAGTGTTCTATATGTGAATGCACAAGCTCATTTTTTGCACAATGTCACTTACATATGAAAGAGATCCGTATTGCATGTACAAATCACAGAGAAAAATGTCTTTTGCTTATGTCATTGCACTGCCTGTGCAAATCACTGGGTGCATCTATGGTGTCCACCACACTGTCTCCTCTGATAGAGGCTGTTGATAAAGAATTTGAATCATTTAGGTAAACTTAAGACAAAGCCTAGTCACAGCATATTTTTAATGGGATTGGCTACTGTATGTTCAGTGAAGACATTGAAGCTACGGGTATAATTTAGTTACCAAACCATGACACACTTTTAGGTAGTAGTGCACATTACTGGAAAACAACTTTATAGCTAGTAAATAAAAATTGTACACTGACTCTGATATGGATGTAATTTACACCATTGCGAAATCAGATTAAATGGAAAGTTAGTGAAAGGGGGATTATAACATAACTTTTATATGATGACAGCAGAATTGTGTGAATGGACTGGTTAGGTTTATTCTATTATGTGTTATGGGGCTCATGAGTCACTTAAGTGTATACTAAGATCAATGTTTGCAATAATACGTAGCAAATAACTAATTTTTACCTTTTTTATTTTATCAAATACCTAAAAGATATTAATTTACCATTTAAATGTTGGAAAATTCTTTAATGTTACATTACATTTTCAAAGAACATAGAAAGTAATGTATTGATCAATGATGGAGAGATGTAACAATGAAAACCTGATTGCTAGGTTGTACTCTTTTTTGCTTTATTGAATCAGGACATTTTAATATGAAGGACTTGGCCTGTAGGAGTGTCTTTCTTTCAATATTTCTGTCTTGCATGTGCTGATTTAAATTTCCATGTGTTTATTGTGGTCTTTTACAGAAAAGTGAATTGTTGGAATGTTTTAAATTATGTGCCCACAAAAGAGTTGTCAGAAAGCAGTTACAAAGCCTTGGCCCACCTAATTTCTCACTTTGAGCTCACTCATCTTCATCAGCAGTTTAAGTTAAGATGTTAAGATGTCAGATTTTGTTGACCTGGCTTTTAAGAACTGCTGCAACAGGATTCATCATTTGTCAAAGTGCCAAAGCTTTTTGTGCTTCCTTTAAAGAGCAAGAGAGTAAAGTAAGCTTTGTTTTGTCTGGATTATAGCACGTTGGCATGCCTGGAATAGAGACACTGGAGCTGCCTCATCCACATCTATCTCATTTTAAACCTAAAAGATTAACTTTTGCAACTGGTGGGGTATAGGAATTATAAAAGAGTGGAATTGCAGGATATTGGGTCTGGAGGCTGTTTTCAGCAGTGGTCAATGCTCCTGGGACTGAGGGTAGGCAGAACAACGAAAAGAAAGTGGCATTTTGATTTGAGATTTATTTCATGTAACTATTCTGTGTAACTATACCCACAAGAATGTATCGGTGTCACCTCAAACCCAGAAATCTGGTCTTCATAGCAGTCTCAGGGAGATGTGGTGATCTTTGTAAGTTTTTGTGGGTTTCTTTTTAAAAGTTGGGCATCCTCGCTTTCAGTCGTACTAACAGTTGCAGTGTGACGTGGCTGAAATGGTGAGTATATTTAAATACTTAATATGTCAAACATCTTATTTTCTTTCACTCTTGATCCCATGCATCAACTTTCAGATTTAATTTATTTTATTTTCTCTGGTTTAACTATGGATATAGCCTGTTGGGAAAAGCTTGGAGGATATAGTTGCTTTAATGGTCAAGTTCTCTTTCTCCTTGGTCCAGCCTGTATTGAAGTCTTGATGCAGTGTAGAACTGAAGTACCCATCAGTGTTGCTTTTTTTGGGCATGCTTCATATATTGTGGTGAAATTATGTGCATCCACGTAGGTTGTTAGGAAAAACTTACCATGCCACTGATATGCAGCGAGGGAGAGTTAATCATGTAGGTGCCCCAAGACTACATCAATGAGCAGAGCGCACTGTAGTGGTCATATGAATCTGTCTTGAATAAAATTAAAAACAGGTTTAAATCCAATAGCCAAAGGTAAAATCCTAGTGTTAATAAATACATGCAGATAAATGAAATATTCTTCTGTCTTTATCATTTATGAATCTTGATACCATAGATAAGGGGACAGACATCTAGGAAAGATTAAAAATTAAGTTGGCATATGTTTTGCCATACCTGATTGCATTTTTCAATGTAGAAGTATCTCATGCAGTCCAGAGACCCACCCTCTTTTTGTCCAAAGGAATGGGGCTTTTTTCACCTCCCCTACACTGCCACCACCTTGTGTTGTGTTAGCTAAAGATTTTTCCTCTCCCTGCAAACATGAGTTCTGCTGTTGAGCAGCCTTTTCCAGTGCCACCTCCCAGTCCAGCAAAGCATCCATGTTCTCTGCCCCTGTGCGCTGGCCACAGGAAGATGAGAGAGGCAAGTCTTCAGCTGGTGAAAATGACATATCTTCATTGAATTCCATCTTTGGCCAGTATGTGCTTACCAAGTGTTTATGGCATCCCTAATGTGTAGACTTAAGACCACTGACTTTTTATGCTGGTATGTTAGGTCTAGGCCCCTGTTTCTGCTCAAATATTAATGACCTGCCTTTTCTGAATGCCACAAAAGGCACCTTTAAAATGTTGATTTCCATCGTTACTGAATTTAGCTCTGAAGCAGTCGGTGCCTGCAGTGGCTAGATAACAATACTGTTTTCCTTAGTCCCTATGTGTATATTCTCAGATGCCCCCACAAAATTGTTTGATACACCTTTAGAATCTGTTACAAACTCAACCTCAAAAGAAAGTGGGTCCTATGTTGGCACAATGGAATGGTCACTGTGTGGTGAACAAATAACACTAAGATTAGAAAGACCCCTAAATTAGGCATGCACACATGGGCTATATCCAGAGCACATATGTGTTTCATTGATTTCTAGATGAACTTCTTGAGAGTCTGTTATCAGCCAATAGATTTACAGAAGCTCTGAGAATCCTCCAGTTTTTGCTGTTTAGCTTGAGACTGTTCTAGCACCTGACAAGTTCCTGGAATCAAGAAATGAAAAAAGTCACCTTGTCTTCACCATGCTTATGCACTGAGAAAAATTTTTTTGAGCCAATTTTTCTGAAATGGAAATCCTTTGATTTCCTCTGACACTTATTGATGCTTAGGTGACATCTCCAGAAACCAACCATGCAGAACAATTCAGGGCTTTTTTTTTTTTTTGGGCTTATAGCCAACATCCAGAAATGAAGCAAAACTAATCCATGTAATCTAAAAGAAGAGAGAGCATAATACCTTTCCAGATGTTCATTCTTATCATGCTATTTTGTAGTTTTTCATGCTAATTACCCAAAACTTCAGGGTTGATTTTATTTTGGTTGGGGTTTTTGTTTTGTTTTTTTGATTTGAGTTGGGTTGGGTTTTTTTACAGTGCCTGTAATGTCTGTACCAAATAAATTAAAGTAGTTTTTATAATTTTCCAGAAAATGGCAAGCTTTGTCTTTTAACAGCTGGAAACTTCAGGAAATATTTAAACTTACTTTTGACAGTGTGTTAGCATAAGTGAAAATCTTTATCTAGAGATCCCACCCGACTTTCTGAAGCACTTAAAATATTACCAGAAAATTTTTTTCTGTGGCTTATTATATAAATAAGTAGATATATGAATAAACTTCCTGGTGGAAAGGAATGCTACACAAAAGAGTTTAAAGATGATAAATATTTTTTCTCTTGCTTTTGGTTGTGTTTCTAAAAACAAAGTTTAATATTAATATGCCAAGGCCAGCGACCATCCCTATATTTAGGAATGCCTTTCTGTCCTGTTTATTGATAGTAACCCATGTAGATTTTTAACTGTTGAACGAACATCAGAAAGGGGAGGTCCAGCAAGAGTATGATTTCACTGTTATAGATGACTTCAATACCATTTGGACTTTTGGTCTCCTGACCTTTCTTCCAGTCGCAAACACCATTTCTGGTACTGGACTTCAGCTAAGTTGGTGTCCTATTCATAAATGCCATGGCCTATATTGGAGTCATGACCCATTGTTTAGGCACCACTGTCCTACATCATTGTCCTTGACCAGCTTGGGATATGAATTCAGATTGATTTGCTCTGTGAAAGTTTAGAGTAGAGAAGCCTCCTCTTTGTTTACCCATGTTGTGCAAAACATCATTTCCAGGCAGATGGAAATAAAATTTACAATAAAATAATTAAAGAAATAGATTTGTTATATATATATTGAAGCTATTGTTCCTTTTTAGTGTTCTTTCTATAGATTATTCTGAAACTAATTCACATCTGTACAGATGATAGTTAGATGTATTTGTCTGTGTATGTAGCTTAAATGACCGCTGTTAACTCTATGCTACTAGGAATATCTCCATGTGTAATGTTAGAGAAGCTATATATCTGATAAATCCAAGTCACTAAATACAGTGTATTGATAACAGATGTTAGCAGTTTGCCTCTGCACCTTGCTTAAATTATATGAAGAAAAAATGTTAGGTCATAAAATCATTAATGTTCATTGTGTAATGAGAGGTATTTCAAGGCTGAGGTCTCCAGGCTAAGGATATGACCAGGTGGAACTGATCCAAGATCTTCAGAGACAATGTAATGTAAGGTGTTGCCATACTCATTAAACATTTGGGATACATATCAAAGAACCCAGCTGCTCAATCAACATAACAGCATTTTATATGCATCATTGGTGGAGGGGTTTTCCTATACTGAAACATTAAATTTCTTTTTTTAGCCTGCATCAGAAGACAACAAACCAGAGTATCTGTGCAGCTATTATAATGTTGTAGACCAAAAGTACTAAGGTTAGTGTCTGAGCTGCAGGGGAAAAAACCAAGAACGGCAGGGCAGCACTTACACTGAATTTAGTGTCAGATCATTTGCTTTCACCAGAACTGCTTTGGTTACATTCTTCGGAACAGTTTAAAAGTTGTTTAGCCCTTCTGGAGTTTCTACTCACTTCCTAATTTGAAGGAACAAAGTCAGACCTATGGAAACTATGTATACAATTGGCAGGGATTTCAGAATTGGTGTGTCTGCTGATTCACAGACTAGGCTTGACCTGGTATATATAGAGAGACAGATAGATAGAGAGATAGAGAGATAGATAGATAGACAGACACATGTAATTCATTAAGGGGAACAAGGAGTTTTCTGATGTGACCATTCATGTGTGTCTCATACAAATAAAATATATTGTGTGGTCTTTTACATGATTAATGTGCTTAGGACTTGACTCAAGCCTCAAAAAAAGCTAATGGAGAGTCAACTTTGAGAAGTAAAGCCAACAAAGACAGTCACAAGCTTTCAGTATGGAGAGGGTAGGTTTGGATTTTGGCAAGTTTTTTTTTTGGTTTGACAGATAAATATTTTAATTAAATTGCCCTTGAAGATGTCAGAGATACCTAAAGACTGCCATGTCTCTTGCTTAAACGCCAACAGAATAATTCAAAGGAAAGATGGAACCAAGCCTTTCCACAGGGTCTAGCATCAAACCTGTCTTGCAAGTCCCTCAGCTGAAATGTTCTTCAGTGCTTTGATCTGAGACAAACAGCAAATGTGTCAGCAGGATTGTGGGTAGGGTATGCAAGGCAAACATTTGTGTGCAGAGCCCAGGATCTTAAAGAGCTCAGTGAAAGTGGTGAACATGGTTGAAAAGTCATCCATTGACATTTTGGTTGGCTCTAAACCTGACCATGAGAGTAGATTTGAAATTATTTTCACATAGGTCACTCAGTGCAGTCACTGAGTGATTCACTGATTTGATTCAAATTCAAGTCAGTGTCAGAGCAGAAGTACAAGAAGATAAAGACATGCACATGTCATGCAGCATGGCTTTAGAAGACTTTTGACAAATTTATAAGATGGTCCCATCTTCAAATACTTCCATGGGAAGTGGATGGGGAAGCTCTTTTTAATGACTGTCTGGATCAGCACTATATCAACATGTAGTATGTTAGATTCCTACAAAGGCTATTTTTATTATATATAAATTTAACAGACAGACTTCTATTTTAAGGGGAGGAATTTTTTGGTGAGAAATAAAGATAAATGTTCTTCTGGATGAAGGGAGGGATGGAAAGCTGTTGAGTGATCAGTGTGATAGGTATTAGATATGTAAGGCTTGAGATAGGGATTGTTTAGGTGACTTGTCTTCAAAAGCCATCAAAAAAGATAACAAATATCAAGTAAAATATTTATACCTCAGCAGCATACTGCATGTAGTGGTGAGATAGCTCAGATTGGTTTTTTTTACTGTTTTTGTTAGGCCAGCAGATATTTCAGAAAATGGACCCCTGAAGGCAGTGGCTAAAATTAGGGAACTATTAAGACTGAGTATTTAGGAAGTTTGGGCTATGACAGCAGTATGAAGTTTAAAATGCAATCTTTTGTGACAGAAGTATTGCAAGTGGGGTTCTCTGAGATCACTGAGAAACAACAGCAAAATTCTGTCATTAATGATGTATATTACTTTTGTATATTCAGAAACCAAATACAGCTTCAGATTTGCCTGATGTAGTGTTATGACCTCATATACAGATAATAGCTAGGCTCAAAGGACACTTGGAAGGTTGCTAAGTGAAGGACTTTGAAGTTGGAGAATGCCAGATACTTTCTTCATTCTCAGTTCTACTGTCTATGTATGGCCTTTGTGGTGAATGAAGCCTGTATCCTTTCACTGAAAGGAGAGAAAATTGTATGTATTCATACAATTAAAGACTGCATCATGTTAAGTATATACAATGGGTATTGTCCTGGGGCAAAGAAATGGCATTTCCCCAGTCCAGTGATGTGGTTGCTGCTGGGTTTTAGGTCTACAACAAAAAAAACCAAAAGACAAACAAACAAACAAAACAATGAAATTTTAAATCTTGTTAGCTTCCCTAACTGCAGGAACCATCAGCATGTGCTCTTAGAGTAGAGCACTCACCACTCAGATGCAGACACTTCTGTGATGATACCTCCCACTCTCTTAACAAAGCACAAAAACTAAAAAACAACATAGCACAGAAAATAAGGGTAAACACAACACCTTGCTAAAGTTGCAGGAGGAAACTTAGACAATGGGAACTTGGTGCAGACACTATGGTTAACATTTGCACTTTATAGTGTTCTAAGTGTTTTACAGACTTTATATAGCGAATTGTTGTAATCATAATAGAATTTTGGCCCTTAACAACTGTTTGGTCTGATAAAGTGGGAAGAATATTTTTTAAATTTTGTTTGAAAAAACAAATTGCAAAATGTCCCACCTGATTTCCTTAAGGCTCAATCTCCATGTCTTTCAATAAATCCATAAGATGTCGGAGTGCCTACTAACTAAAAAAATCATATCACATATTGTTCTTAAGCTTTTGTCTTCACACAGATTTGTGCAGCACCGAGCGTAATGACGACTCTTTGTTGGCACCCTTGAATTACAATGGTAGAGAACAGTGAATGATTGAAAATGGATTCAGGTGCTTGATTTTAGACAATACTGAGAGGAAATGTCATGCTGACTTTCCACTAGCACATGAAAACAGAGACAAATATTAATAATTTTTTTCCAGGCTGGCATGTCATTAATTGAGGAAACTGAACAATAAACTTCATTTACTCTTCCCTTTCTCATTCTCCTTCTTCCCCCAAAATAAACAGTTGTTCTTATTTTCTCTCTCTTCTGTTTGTTTTGTGGGTCTCAGCTATCTCTCAACTATCTGTCCAGCAGCTGTTGGAGGCTCAGGTGGAACTTTTTCATTCACCAGCATTTCTGCAGATTCTTCTGTGGCAAATTAATTTTTCTCTTGCACCTCCATCCATCAAAATGTTGTCTCTGCCTTCAAAAAGATTCACTTCTCAAAAGAATCAGTAAGTTCAGAATTACTAAATTTCCTCCTACTACTTTCATGCAGTCAATGAGAATCCTGGCAGCATATCGATTTTTTAATATAAACAAATGTAAATGAGATAAGATTTTGGGTATTATTCACCAGTAGTGTTGTGTAAACCAAGAGACTGATGGAAACAAATCACATGATAAGAGACCAGGTAGGAATTGTGAATTGATGTTTCAGGATAAGAAGTCAATATAAAGTCTCATCAGACTGTCAGTATAGAGGTTGGCTGACTATATGGCCTTCTTTTTCACAACCATCTGGAAATTCACAGGCTCCATTACCTTATAAGGGTAGATTATCCAAACAGGTGCATTGCATTGTCAAGAAAGAAATACTCTGAGCAGAAACTGAAAAATACTGTGGGCAGTCCATGTGAACTCTTGTTTTGCTAACCTCCATATGTAACAGAAATACCACATTAGGTCATGCTTGTACTGGAGGTGGTCAGTTGAGGCAAAATCTATGCAGAACAAGCTTACTCCTTTTTATGAAAGCCAGAAATTCTGAAATAAACTGCAAGTATCATTAACTGTATAAAAACTATTAGAGCAACAGGCAAAAGTAATTTAAACAATTCCATTAGCTCAAAAAAGGCTTTAATATTAACAAAGATCACAACTTCCAAACTTCCCTGCAAAGCCATAGTCTGGAAATGGCTGGGAAAGCTGAAGATAGCACCTGTATAGAAAAGTACCTCGTATGAATAAATAAAACACCAAGGTAAATATATGTTATTATTTTTATATTTTCTATAGTTGTTGTTATATTTGTCTGTTTATATTTAGGTGAATGAAAGTAGCTCTTTCTGCTGCCTTTGTTTTCTTACACAGCAAATTTAAATGTAGAAAAGCCTGTCTGCAGTTGTATGTCAGAATCCACACACTTGTAGAGAGTGCCATTGAAATCCAAATACGGATGTGGGAGATCAAGTTGAAATCTGTTGGAGGGCGAGCAATATGACTTCATTGCCCTCTATTGCCATTCTTTTTTTTTTTTGGCTGCCTCGCAGTGAATAATCAACTGAACTTGGATGGCAAAGAGAGGTTGCTACATAGGCTGCTGAGATCTACAGCTAGCAGACCTGCCAAGTCTTAAACATTGAGAAGGAGACATTTGTCTGACTTCTTTCACGCTGTCCCATGTATTTTCAGAAAACAAGTCATGCACTTGCAGCTTTACTTTTGGGTCCCAAAATTTCTGTTCTGCTTCATGATCCCTTATGCCAGACAGACCTATAGACAGTCAGCTGTAGTGTGGGCCACACGAAATCATGGAGTGGGAGAGAAACTGCTGCACGGGACTGCTCTTTAGAAGTGTAAATCCAGCAATGAAAAGGGCTCTGACAGACACATGTCTGGAAGACGGACTCTCTGCCATTATGTGAGAGGATATGTGCCTCCCACACAACTCTTCCCCTTTTTCTTGTTCTGCAGTGACCTGACATGCAGGGTCACATGCACCGAGGCCTTGGAAAGTTGAAAGGTCTACAAAACCACTGTATAGATGGGAAGAATATGATTCTTATATAAATATTAAGACCACAGGTATAGGATTAATTCCTGTGCATTCAAACAGCACTAAACCTGAACTCAAGTAAATAGATTGCAGACAACCTTCTGCAGCAAGAAGCATGGCCTGAGAGTTGGCATTGAGACATCATTAAATTTTCTTGTAATCAGAGTAATAGTCTCTTTTGCTGTGGTCTAGAGGGGAAATAGTCTTCCTAGGTTAGGTTTCTGGGAGCTCTCATGGATGCTGCTATCCATCACTATCCTCTGTCATCTTCTCAGCACATGCCATAAGCAGTGGACATAGCACTGAAAATAGTAGAAATAAATTATCAAGCAGCTAGTATAGTCATCTCATTTTTTCTGAATCTGTCTTTACGTCCTTCATTCATGTCCTCTTTTGTGGTGTCCAATGAGTCTTCTAAAGTTAAAATGAATGCTAGCAAGGACAAAATGCATACCTGTGAAAAGACACCCTTAATGATATAGCTGTGCTGGAAATTATTTGCTACCTACACAACATCAAGTACAAGAAAGAGCTGTGAAGAGCAATTCTACAAATGTTTTTTTGCTGGAGTGGGATACTGAGTCTAGTCAATAGAGATCCTTTACTGAGCTTTTCACACCTTCCTTTAGACACTACATTGGAGACAACATGGCAAGGGCTCATTCTCTCATATGAAAGCATGAAAGATGGTGAAAATATCACAGTACGTAACATATTTTGAGCTGGTTTTTCTGGATTACATTTTGAGCTGTGTTTCCAGTACACACTGGAGAAAGTCTAATAAGGGCCATGAAGGTGATTAAGGGGCTGGAGCATACAAAGGAAAGCTGAGAGAGCTGGGACTGTTTAGCTTAAAGAAGAAAAAGTTTAGGGGGGATCTCACCAATATATGTGAATACTGAAGGGAAGGTGCACAAAAGGACAGAGCCAGGCTCTACTCAGTGGTGTGCAGGAGCAATGGGCACAAACAGAAACACAGGAAGTGCCATCTTAACATCAGAGAACACTCTGTGAGGGTGACTGAGACCTGAGACAGGTTGCTCACAGAGGTTGTGGAATCTCTATCCTTGAGGATATTCAAAAGTCATCTGGACCTGGTTCTGGGCAACCAGCTCTAGGTGACCCTGACTGAGCAAAGGGGTTGGGCCAGATGACCTCCACACATCCTTTCCAACCTCAATCATCCTGTGATTCTGTGAATAGTAATACTTTTTTTTGTGTCTTAATTTCATTTGTTATTTTCTCGTTCATTATGTTTTACTTTGGCGGAAAGTTGGGGTTTGGAATTTGTTGGTTTTGTTTTGTTTTTTAAACTATATGCCAAAAGCAATGAATTTCTTTTCAGAAAGGGAGTCCCATAGCTCTTTTTAGAGGACACTTAGCTGCTGCATGTTCTGTAGGCTTAGAAGACCTCAGCAGTTTCTTCAGAAAGGTGCATTGCCTCTATTTATTGTTAGTATATTGCTTTCAAGAGACCAAGGGAAGGTTTGCCTCCCATCACAGGCAACACGAGCTAAACCGTAAATGCAAAAGTAACATATCATTTGGATTCACTTGCCAGTAATAGTCCAGGTATTCTGGGCATTCCAGTGAAAGAAGAGATATTGGGGAAAAAATGGAAATTTGGGGTAGCAGTAACCCCAAAATCTGTGCAGTTAGCGGGAGTTAGAGAGAAGTATTGGGGTGTAGTAGGAGAGAAAGATAAGAAAGGATGCAGCTGGATTTTGGAAAGGTGTATTTACTGCTAGACCTCTGCCTGGCAACATTCTGAAAAGAGAGAGGTACAGCTTTGGGCAAGGGAGCTGTGGGCAAGTAAGAGGCGAGTGACAATGAAAAAAATCACCTGATCAAAAGATGAGGAGGTTGAAGTCTGAGATGTCCTACATGTGTACATATTGTGTACATATTGTGTATGTATATAGCACTGGTACGTGCTATTGGACATCAAGAGCAAGGGAGTGCAAAGAAGAAGAGTATGGTATTTTCTTCTCTACAGCTTGTATCTTAAGTTAATCTAGATGCTAGGGCAAATCAGCAAAGACTCATAGAACCAGCCAGTGACAGAAAATCTTCACTTTGTTCCAGTCATATAGCACAAAGGAAAATTTATCAGGGTTAAGTCCCATCCAGTCCTATTTAAAAGTTCTAGATTTTTCCATCCAGATATTTCATTGCTTTGCTTACACAGACTTCCAAAGAATTTATCCTGAGGGGCTATTTCTTCTTGCATTGCAGTTACAAGGCATTAGTTCATGCACTGCTGGTATGTCAAAACTTGTAGCTGATAACTTGGTTTCATCATTAGTTATTCCTACCTCAGGTGGAAAAAAAATAGCTGTCTTAAAGCACTGCTCAATGTGCATGTTCTGCAGATTCTCACAGAGAGACCTGTGGTTACCTCAGCCTGATGATTGCTCTGCATTCTTCTGATGTAGACACCAAGAGCTGTTGAAAATAATTGAGACGCTTGTCAACAGAGTGGGAGACTGGACTTCATCAAAACTGTTTTAGTCTCCAGGACTGATGACCTTTTGATGGAGTTTGTTTTAGTTGGGAATTAAGTGTCCAATTCTGTATAGTGTGAAACGCTTTCCCTGAGGTGCCGAGTATCCCTATTTTCTCTTGTAGTTGCTCTGGTGTTAAGCATCTCTACCAAGGCACTGAGCACTCTGCAGAATAGGGCTTCAAACTTTGAAAGGAGAAACAAGGTTTTCACTTCTGTTTTTTTAAGAATGAATTTAAATTTGAAATACAGAATTGTTATGAGTCCATTGAGAATGAACTATAAAAGAAACTCATTTAACAGATCCAAACTAAAATCACTGTTAACTAGAGGTGGGTTATAAAGGAAGGTATGTAAGTGCAGGGAAAAGGCATGCATATCATTTTGCAGAAGAGGATTTCTGAAAAGAGTGCAATTCCCTGATTGTCCTCTGCTATTAATATTAATATTATAATAATGATCATAATGCATAAAGAAAAATATAAGGTTTCTGACTTGTTATATGTTTCCAATTTTTTTTATTGCTGTAAACTGAGCCAGCTGATGAACAGCCTCTAGGGAGGAGACAGGATCACCCTTGTTTCCTGTTCAGCCTTGCTCCAACAAAAAGCTAATAAAACAAAAGAACATAATGGCCTTGCAACCCAGGTAAAAGGTTCAGGAGAGTTCACAGGTCAATTGATTTCTAATCTTACTTTATGTTATATTTTGATCAAAAACCAAAACCACTCCAGTGTCATAATCCAAATGTATGTTTGGCAACAACACCCTGATTTTACACTTTCTTTGAAAAGCAAACATAAAACCTCTCACAGCAGAAGGACACTATACCTATGTGAAATGCAGCAGTGAGTGTTTTAAACAATTTGCAAAATTCTTCTGTTTACCTATGTGAATATGTATGGTAGTATATCAGCATATATATACACACACAAATATATTTCTAGGTGGAAATATTTAATTAACTGGTCTGCAAGCATAAATAGCAGATCTGCATTGAATACATTATCAATTAATTTACTGAAAATTGCACCGTTGACCATTTCTTTACTGCGGTATCTCAGAATGGAGAAGGGAAAGATATTAGTTGCATCACTGTAGAGCAATGAGATTTCTGTAAGTCGTGATCTGCTGGCATGTAATAACTCGATCTGCTTCATGCAGACAAAATATATTAAAAGTATGGACGAGTGAAGTTTGTGCCCCAGGGAGAAGGCAAGATAATGCATTGAAATTGTTCAGAGGTAGTTAGATGCCTAATGGTCTAATATGTGAGCTATGTGAGGTCTGGGGTCTGGTTCTCATAAATTCTGGCTAGACTGATCCTGTAATTTCAAGCAAAGGATAAAAGCGTTAACCAGAGTCATCAGTGTTCAAGGTCCATGATGCTGGATATTATTCATGTAAAGATTCAAGAAAAACACTAAAAGGAAAGCTCTGGAGCATGTGTGTTTTTATGTGACAATATATGTATATGTAAAAATATGTGCTGTATTCTTTCTGTGTGCAAGTGTGTATGTGTGTGTAGATATATGCACATAAACATGCACACAGTAAATGTGTACATTAGCATATGTACAGTTACACGGAAATCACAACTGAATAGCCAGAATAAGAGCTTTTTTTGGTGTGTTTGGGGCATTTGGGATTTTGTTTTGTTTTTTCAATCTGTTTAGCAAGGTAATCTATGAAAAGACAAAATTCTAGATCTCATTTTACTACTGCTACTTTGTAGTATACATTTTATATCAACAAAATTTTTACACTTGGCATCTACTTTTTTTTAAGTTGCCTTGTGTTAGTACATGTTAGCAAAGCTTGCTTATGATTACAGCAAAACATCGTTAATGCAATGCTGATACACTTGTTTTCTCACTTTATACAGCAACTCTGAGCATACTAAACCAGTGAGGTCGCTCCAGTGGCTGAATAGTTGCCACTAGAATTGTATATCATGCTTCCTGACAAGCACACGAATGTGGTATAATGTTGCCTTAATTCACACTTATAATTTTGCATCATCACTGCACACTAATCAAGAATTTGCTGTTTCAAAAACTGTATAGCTGCAGATTGAAGCTAAATGGCAAGACCAAGTCATAAAAACTATCCCTTATACACAAACTGTCTAACACAGCACAGATAATAAAAATATGCTGGACTCCATACGTTTCGTATAACTGTGTTTCCTCAAGCAGTGTTTAAGTTATATTTGTCCTATGGCTTTCTACTAATATAAAATGTAGTCGTTCTGTAACTGTAAGGTGATCACCTGGACGTTACCATGGATTTACTTAAAACTTTGAATGGGAATAAAAAGAATCTTATGTGCACCTCTCTACCTCCCAGAATGAGTTCTCATCAGCTCCATGGGCTCCGATCACTTTGTTCTCTGGAATCCAAAGAGTTAGACCCTGAGTGGAAATGATCACATGATGGTAGAGGGATTCTTATCTCTTTCTTGATAATATGATTGTTTTGTCTTACTTCCAAGTACATCCCAATTTAACAGTTCTGAGGTTTTGTCTTACTGGTTGTGCATGATCTGCAAATATTTTTAGTAACTGAGTTGAACATCCCTTTGCAATGATACGTACATTTTAAATTTAAACCGAAGGCAGGATAGGAAAGCAAGTCAGCAGAGAAAGTTGTTACATTATCCTCAAAAAATTTTTTTGTTATTGTTGTCTGAGGTATCCCTGTTTGTTCCTTTCCTGTTCTGTAATGAAGTATTCCCTTGATAACTCAAGTAACAAATTCTGTATTGTTTGACACTGGAGGTATATCTGCATAGGTGCACAAAAGTCTGACAGGGAATTGAAAGGGGGTAGAGGATGAGCATTGCATGTTATAGTCATTGTCGTCATTGCCCCCCTCCCCGAATTTGATTAAGTGCATTTGGAGGATTTGATCCATTTCTGCAGTATTGTCACCTGTGTGCCAGTTTTACAGAAGAAAGTACTGACACAATGGATTCAGCGAGGAAGGAGCTGGAGCTGTTCTGGTTCTATGCAATTGCTTTCCTCATCTTGGGATTGTGGGAGAGACAGTGTAGTGAGTTCTGTTAACACTGCTGCTTTTGAGCTGATGTATTCCAGGGTTTCCTGAACAGGGCTATATACTATTTTGAGCTTAAAAAGCTACATTTGTAGAAAAAAAAATTGGCTCTTCTGGAGACTTACATTAGTTCAAAATCTGGACCTCTTTTTAACATTATTAAATGTAGCTTTCTGTATAACATTTCCACATGCATTTTCAATTAGTATTTTGAAAATTACAGATTTTTGTCAACCCCTAAATACAGTGCTATAACACACCCATGTCTATTTGACTGACTTATTTGGATGATTTTTCTGACAAAAGCAGAGCTCATCTTGCAGGTTTATAAGGCCAAACTATCCAGAACTGCCACTAATTTTGAGTTCCTCAACTAAAAACTCTTATTTTGCACATGCAAAGATCATACACACAGTAAAACTATGCAGTTACATGTGTAGTACTTGACCTGTGAAAACAAATTAGTTCGGATTGTACAACCTGAATATTAGAGGTCAGATTAATATCTCTTGGATAAACTGCCCCTTGAAATTTTACTAAGTTTTATAGAGCAATTGCAAGCTATCTAGAGCTGCTTTTCAGTAATTAGATGAGTTATTAGGTAGAAAATTGGCAGTCTAATGAGTAATTTAAGATACTAAAATCTCAGGTTGCATTTACAGGATTATGGAAGGGTTAGATATTTTCAGAAGATATTGTAAAAGATCACACAGTTGACCCCCAAAATTTTTTCAGAATATTAATGTATTTTTTCCTGTGTGACCTTTGAAAACCTATTAATTTCCCAAAATGCAGGATGAAACATATAACAAGTATAAAATAAGAATTCCAGAACCCCATGCTTTTTCCAAGATCAGAGGTGTATATATATATACTGTCTTCTTTCTGTCTGTCTAATTTACTCTGTGGAGAGCAGAGACTGTACTGAAGTATATAAGAGGTATCAGAATTCCTTTACGTGCCAGTGTTTTGCCTCCTCCAGGGAATGGATCAGACAGGCAGTGCGCAGGGACAACGTGACCTGTGAATACTCACAAACCAAAACACAGCTGGCAGGTCTAATTTTAGGTTCTTTAGCCTTGATCATGTCCCTTTAATGTATTGGGTGGAAAAAGAAAAGCACTTAAAATACAGGAAACATCACAGAAGTCCAGTTCCAAATTCCTCTTTAAATAGAGCCTCTACATTGATGTGCTTTTTCCTAGACTCTGGTTTTGTTTAATTTTTTGTGTGATTTTTTTTAAATGCATGTGAAATTTGCCAGGTCGGCAGCCCTGGAGACAGAAGTCCCCTATCAACAGAAAGGTTACCATAATGAGAAATGGCAATTTGCATTTCCTACAATGACTTGCTGGTGTGCCAGAGCCCTGACCTAAAGCTTGAGAACATAGTTTAGTTTCCACATCTCATTCCCAGCCTGATCTTAGACAAGTGGTGAAACAAAAGGATTTATTTTTATTTTCTATTGAATCTAATGGGAGGAAGATAGGGCTTCAGACCTTGACTTGGTATAATTCCGTATGATTTTTTGAAACTCTTTTCCAAGATGCTAAAAAAAGCTGGGGATTTCCATGCAGACACGCAACCCAGAGAAGGCACAAATTATCAAACAACACTTTAAAAACCTTCTCCTTAAGTGTTCAATATTCTAACCATTTTCTAGAGCAGACAGTTATTATCTTTCAAGTGTCAAAAAGATTATGTTCCTAAGCAAAACACCATATATTTCAATAAAGGTGGCTTCCCAATTTTGAGGGAATTTCATGCCTAAAAAGCTAATTCAGTGTTTTACCAGAATATGATACTGATTTGGTACTTTTAATTATGAAGACTGTAAAAAAAATTTTGCAAAAGCTTTATTGGAAAACAAAATTTGTGATAAAACTGTTTTTTCATTTGTGTTGATTTTTCTTCCTTTGTTTTTGCTTTTTCACTGAATTTGAGAGACCTTCTTGCTGTTTTGTTTGTTTCTTTCTTTGTTTTTAAAATCTTAATCTCTCAGTTAAGCATCTTATTTTCTTGGTTTGTTTCTTTCATTTTCCCAGAATTCCTCAAAATATAGGTGTATGAAAAGCATAGTGTTCAGAGCGGAAATAAAACCTAAACAGCCACTTTTCTGTTTTGCATAGCCCACTAGATCTGAAACTTGAGAACATTTGCTGCATTACCTTGTCCTACTTGCAACTCGTGAGTTCATCCAGCAGCAAACACTTCAGTTCTGTCAAACCTTTTATTCCTAGTCTAATTTCCTATGACCAGATGCCACCCAGAGTTCCAGGAAGGAAGTCAAAAGTGCTTTCCTGGAATCCATGTTATAACCTTAACCCAGAACCCAGAAAATGGAAGAAGATCAAATGTGATGTGACTTTACTCATATGTCCAGCCATCCTAACAAAATCCATCAGAATTAAAACTTTTTCCTGGACATTTTCAGATTAGTTAGGCCATGTCAGGGCATGGTAGTCTTCAAGCCTTTGTTGGTTCATACAGGTAAAAGACAGAGCGACCAGAAACTTTGCAGGCTTGTGGAGTTGGTAGATATACAAAGCTCAGCTTTCAAGCTCTCCATATTGTCATGAGGAAATATAGTAATTTTGCAAAATACATTTGTATTGTTCTATTGGTATTCACTTTCTCTTTCTTTCAGTAGAAAACCCCAGTTTGTGTATAGTCCTCCCATGGCCAGAATGAAGGAATGGGGCTTCAATTAGTGCTACTTAGTCATCTATAAAATGCAGTGCAATGGATACAATATCTATGACCCAAAGTGTTGTGTTAGACTTTTAAAGTAACAGTATTCTTCTTACTGACAGAAAATTATCTAACATCAGGAAGTTTAATTGCTTTGACTACTTACTTTAATTTCCATTTGCTCTGCCCAGTAGAGCTGATGGAAAAGCAGGGAAAGTAAACAGAGAAAACTCTTCACAAAAATTATGTTATATGAGATAAACAAGCTAAACTTTTCAGACAGCTTAGAAGTATTACAAAAGGAAATACTTGATCCAACTGAAATTCCTACAAATATCTGACACATTGCACATTTACATTACCTATTTAATGAGCTCTGTTTTAAAGTATTTTTCTTGAAAGAAAAGGCCAGATGTATAGACACTGCCAATCTTAGGATGTAAAACATTTAGTTTCTGATCCTGAGTTATGGGTGTACCCATAACTTCAGAATAGCATCAAGGGTTCATACTCAATGTCCTATTCAGGACCTTTAAAAGATAGCTAAAATGTCGAGAAAAATTTAAGGCAAAATACATCAGGAAAAAAAAAGCATGGTGCGCATCACATTATTTAACAGTGTTAAATAATTCTGGAGACTTTTCTTTAGTGATTCTGTTTGTGAGAGGGGGATTTGAAATTTGACAGGTGATTGCTAGGAGTGGCCTTTTGCTTCCCTTATAAAAATGTAAAAATTTGGCCACAGTGTAAGTCTTAGCAAAAATTACAGTTCACAGATGCTTACTGAAGTCTTCCAGGGTTTTGACAGCTCAATGTCTAGAAATTTAGTCTTAAATAGCCAGAATCATGAATCCCATGCCACCTTGTGCTGTTGAGACTGCTCTCATGACATGGAGCGACCATGCATACTATTGCGAGGCTGTTTCAAAGTGCCTGAGATGAGAGTCATAACCAGGTACTGAAGTGATGAACTATTATCCCATACCTACTATTCCTTCTGATACCCAGGACTTTGATGGAGGAAGCTGCCAGAGCTAAATGGAAAGGGGACCAAAGCTGTCCAAGGGAGAGAAGGATATAGTTTGTGTCGTGCTGACAGAGATACCCTGAAGCACAGGAGGAGGTAAAGGAGGACTGGCTGAGTAAGGAGGCTGACACTACACTGAGAATTAAGGAGACTGCAGGAATTGTAAAGGAATGGAGCTGGAGCACTGGGAGAAGGAGACTGTGAAATAATTGGGCTAGTAGGAACAGACTGGAAGGAGGCAGCTGCTGGGACATGGACCCTGGGACTGGAGTAGAATGAGAGAAATGATGAAGGAAGAAGAAACACCAGGGCCAGTGAAGTGCGTAATGAAGGTTGGATGAAGAGCTGGGACCTAACTTAGCTGTCATTTTGCTGCAAAAGAGGAGCCTCCCACTGATGCACTCTTTTTAAAGCTTTTTGTAATGGCAAACATCAGTGGCAAACATTAAAAGAAAAATGCCACAAGGCTTTACATTACTTCCCTGTGGTCCCTCTTGCCACATAGATGTGGGATGTGGAGGATACAGGTAACAGCACCCTGTGCACAGTCCCTGGTCTAGAATAGTCCACAGCAATGGAGAAGGACTATTTCAGAGGATGTCCTGCTCAGAGCTGGAGCAGTGCATGCTCCTTTTTTTCTGTGGGGGGTGCTGCAGATGCCAGCATGTACAGGCTAGAGCATGTTCAGTACAGATGGAGTCTTTGAAGAATTTAGCTGACAAACTCTTAAATGTCTTTACTGAACTAGTGCTAATTGAAAATTTTCAAAGGTTTATATCTTGGCCAAATGTGGGTGGATTTTCAAAGCGATGGCAAAAGGCACATCCCTAAGAGCAGGGCCATCCTTTCTCCAAATGTTATGCTTCTGTTCCAAAGCACACTCTCCTCAATTAAATATAGCAAGAAACAACATACCAGTATTTTTCTTTAATTTCATTTTCAGAAATGGCTGAATCATTTTTGCTAAAACTTTCCAAAATAATTGAGGCTTGGGCAAACATTCTGCAGACTAAATATCAATTTGGAAAGTGAAGTTTAGCAAACAGAAATACTGTCTTACAAGAGGAATACCTGTTCTGCCTGTAATAAACAAAAGGACAAACTTTAGGAGCCCTTTTCCAGAAAACAGGAAGAGAAGAACTGGTAGTAAGTTGCCGCCGATTTGCAGTGCTGCTCATGAGGCCATAATTTGCCTTTAAATGCACTCCTCATATTGAAATGCTTACACGGGTTAATTCAGTGCAGATATTACTAGTGAGCGATTTGCCTGCATGAGAAGGTTACTTTCTGTGATGTTGCCAAATGTAGTGAGGCTTTGGCAGTTACACAGTGATAGCAAATCACCCAGTAAGGAAAATAAAGTTGCCTCAGGGCAGCTTTCATTTCTGTATCTAACTTGTGCAAAATGCTTCTAAAATTTCCATTGTAGAGTTAGCATGGTTTACTCATTCAAAGTATGTCCCATCCCCTCCCTCTTCACCCTTGCATGCATTACTAACTTTTGGTTTTTTGTAGTATACTGAGTGCCCCTCTGTAGTGTCAGAACTTTCATCAGGAGAATATTGACTTTGCATCCACCTTTACAAAAGATCTACAGGCGATCACTTTTTCTATTGCAGCCAGACAAATCTAACTAACACAAATTCTAACCATCATTATTAAAGCAATGATGCATACTTTTGAGTCTTCTGGAGAAACAGCACTTTTTGACATATAGCTAGAATACTTACCTTTATGTTCCATCGCGCACTCCTTTTTTACAGAAATGGTGGATAATACATTTCCCTTAGGGAGGATTTAAAAGCATTTTGTATTATGATGGCTAACATGTAGGTTCCTATCACTGTGGAGATGAAGCATACTTTCACCAAAACAAAACTTACTTTCCTCTGGGTAGCAAGTTCCAGACTGGAATAGGAATCAACATAACTGAGAATTTCCACAGTAATCTCTGCATTGCTCACTTAATTCAGGTTGCAGGGAGCATATGACACTTCAGCATATTGGATGCTATAGACATAAACCTGAGATCCTTGAATTACAGTCTGGACCACCAAAGGTGTGCCTGAAATTTGCAAACGCTTGGTGTGTCCATTGGGATCCCAGAAAACTTGCAAAGCCATTGACCTCAGAAATGAGAGATGTTCAGCTGGGAAGAGACTGTAATATAACCTTTGGGAAGTAGTATTGGCCCATGTTCTGTGCTATCAGATTCTTTCATCTGGCAAATTGGAATGAGGGAAGTGCTCAACCACCTTCTGTCAACGGTATGTAACCATCAGAGGTGGAACTGAAAAAGTTTTTTGGGAAAATGGTAGAAGCTTAGAAGAGGAAGCAATCAGTGAAGAGTAACAGGCATGTATGGATTTTATACGCAATTAATTGAATGGGTCCTTGAATTGTGCCAGTTGCATGCCAGAAAGTACAAGTAGGGGCCCCCAGACTGGGCTTTACATGGAAAGCTGTACATTGTACAAAGGTCTTGTCCAGAGTTTAGAGAACATGTTAAGCTTTTGTATGTGGGCTCAAGGAGCTCTTCCTATTCTAGTTTGTATTGTGCTAATTCTTAATTCTAACAGAAGATTGTGTATTTGTTTTGTTAAGGAGGAAAGGAGCAGAAAAAATTTGCCCAGATAGCCTTAAGTATATTTATAACCTTAAGAAAGACTATGTGAGGTATCTGTAAGAAGTCTGTCTCAAAGACAGGTTCTTTACAGTTGCTCAGAAAGTAGTACAGCTTGAAGTATTTTATACCAGCCTATAAGGAACTAGATTTAAATTGGTGTGCAGTGAAACATTTAAATATACTATAGCAAATGAAATATGGTCCAATAGGTTTTTTATGGTCCAACTATGCTTTTTCTTTTCAATCACTAGCCTGGGGCGAACAAGTCAGCTTTAAAATGTCTATTTTAGCTATGCTTTTATCACCTCTGTCTTTTAGGAAGTTTGATTTCTTTTTTTCATTTCTTTTCTTTGATAAAAAAAAGAACTGAGATCTCTGAATGGGTTATTTATCTCTTATGTTCAATCTATTTATCTGTCAATGGACATGCTGCTTTAGAAGTGTTTTATATTACTAATTAATTTAATTTCACATACTGTACTCCATGTTAACACATTTTCTATTATACACTATAATGTGATACAGGGCCTTCCCTCAGCAACCTTACCTTAAAGCTTTAATTGCTTTCCTCTAAGCCTCAGTTCATGTTTGATTTATCTGATTTCTTTGTATAAAGATTCTCTGGTTTATAACATGTACACAAGTCATTAAATTGGTGTTGATGTTTATCTAGCAAACTTACCAACTGGTGATAGTATACATCCTTTATGAATTTATGACTGGGCAATAAAAAAAGTGGCAAAAGCCCTGTTGTTATCTCTGTCAGGTCACTTTGTTAGTTTATGTTTAGAAAGACAACATGGCCTGCCACTGACTTACATGGTGATTTGAAGGATTGACACCTGCAGTCAAAATGTGTTATGAATTTCTAGCCATGGACTGACTTATTTTTCCTTTTTTGAGGGGAAAAGGTGAATGGATTGCAGAGGAGGAAAGGGCTAAGGCAGCTTGAGCATATTTGAGGACAGCATGGACTTCATCTGACATACATTGTTGTTTACATAAAGGAAAACTGAACAAAAATGCCAGATCCCCAAGCTATGTGAAGTTCAGGGTCTGGATCCAAGTATTGCAGCTTGAATTCTCTCTGGCTCTCAAGAACCTAAATGTAGATACTACATATTAAAATGCATGAAAATGAATGATAGTAAATAATCAATGTAGAGTGGGAAATCTGGTCCTTTGATCTGTCAGGTTTCATCACATAACACAACCATAAGGACATATGGTATTTTAAAGCTGCATTTGAAGAGATGCCTACGCTGACTTTTATCCTTATTTACAAATAGTCAGCAATAAAGGCTGTAATCTTGCAGATAACACTATGGATGTGCATAAGTCTTCTTGTACAGAGTTCATTTTAGGATTGAGATGTGATGAATATAGCTAGGAAACATTTGGAAATGCATGCTTACTTTTGAATGCATTAAGTGTGCTCAATATTATAGCTCTTAAGTAATGAGTAGGTAGATGTATTTATATCTACTGGTTTGATTCTAATCCAGAAAGCTGTATTGTTTCTGCAAAACCTCTTCATTAGCTATTTCATTGTTACATTTACTTCCCAGTCATTAAAACTCCATCCCACTTTACTTACATTTGGAAGACGTCTATTGGCTTCGGTGAGAACTAATTGCACATGAAGCAAAAGGGTTCAAATTAGGATTACCAATATATGACCACACGAAAAAGCAAGCATGAAATATTCTAATTCTTTTTAGATGCAAAGTAACTTATGAACAAAACCCATTGTGACTGATTCTCACAAGCTTAAAGCATCGTGAAAGAAAAATTAAAATGGGCAAGGCTAATTAATTTGCTAAAATCCATTGTTAATGCAGTGTTTTCAGTCCTCCTGAATGCTGCTCTCATGACATTTGGTATCTTTCTAAAGAAACATCCCAGCTGAAAATATCGTTTTTTCTTTCCTCTAAAAATATAAGCTTGCTTTTAAAGAAGGAAGTTCCTAGACCTCATGACTAAATAGAAAGTTTGGAAGCCAGAAGTGCATGCTCCTTAGACATTAAAGGCAAATAAAGATCAGTCAGTCACTTCATTTTAAAGTCCTTTTTTTAAAGCGTCACAATTTTTAACTTTTCTTTAACTCTGATGTTGGACTGTTTTGAATGAGGGAGGGGGTAAGAAATCAAGGGCTTTTTGGCTTTTCAGTTTTTGAGATTAGCAAGGAATGAGTGGCTGCATGGCTATTCTAAAGCCTTTTTAAAAACTGCTTCACATATACAAGAGGAGTTAGTATCATCTGGCAAATTGCTGCTGGATGAAATAGTAATCAAAATATGTGACAAAAGCTTACGAGCTCTCTCTGATGATTCCAGCAGGGCTTATGCCATGGTGGGGTTATGAAAAGCACTCCTTTAGAGTTCTGCACAGGAAAGATGAGCCATGGGCTTCAGCCCACGAGCACTTTTTCCTAGCAGTGCCATTTGGTGCTGTGAATTCAGGGCCCCATTGACTTTGGCTGATCCAAGCGCTGCTCCCTGTTGGGCGAGCTCGCAGGATCGGGCCCTTAGATGATACATGTAGGACTCTGGAAGACCAGCTTTTGCTGCTCATATGTTTGGCAGGCAGATTTGATAATCAGTGCTGTTCTAGAACCTTACACCATCTCAGTGAATATAAATTGATGGTGTAAAGCAAATGGGCAACTGGCAGGAAGCCAAACACGGAGGGGAGAGAAGACGGTTTATTGTTGAGGGGGCAGCCCGGTGTTCTACAGCAGAGCTTTCTGTTCACAACAGCTCTGCAGAGCTGCTGAGTTCGAGTGTGGCCTCTGAAGTGTATGAAATAATAACAGTTTTATTTCTCCTGACACAAGCACGGAAGCTGTTTGCTGCCACCTCAGAACTGTTACCCTGCAATGCAAGAGTACCAACAAGGCAGGCTGGATGCAATGTTATTATAAACAGTGCCGCAGTAAACTTCAGGAAAAGCCCATTATACGGTGATAGCCTGTTTGTCAGGAGAAAAGTTCACTAATGTATATAAGAAGCAAAGATCCTTATTCGCTGATATGTCTGCATCTATTTTGTTGCACTTTTACCTTTATTTACTATGCAGGTGCTGCTGAGAAAAAACCTGGAAAACACAAAAAGGCAGGAGGCCACGTACTTAGCTAGTTTAAATTGGCAGAGAAATGCTGTCAATTCAAGGCAGTTGACACTATGGTCCATTGTTTAGTGTTGCTTTTTAAAATTTCAGGATTTTGGGAGAGTATGGAAGGAAGAGTGTTTTCTCTATGGTTGTTTTATTACTGTAAATCCCCGAATGAAAGGTGTTTTTAAAATAAAATGATGAATGAATGACAGCAGGAAAAAAATGAACATATGAACACGATAGAATTAAATTCCTTTTAACTCCAATTTGTTCTCATATGCAATCAGTTGCAGTAATATGAGCTGAGAATTTCAATGAGGCCTCAGGAAGTTTAACACACATTTCTTATTTTGTTTTGATGGGATTAGCACCCCTAAACCTAAAACTTCTTTGAAAATCATCCATAATGTCAGTCCTTCCAAAGTGCCCTAATTCTTTCTGTGTGCTTAATTATTCTCAACAGAAATGCAAGTACTGCCTTTTGTAGTGGGAAAAATATCATTATTCATTCATCAGTCATAGATCTTAAGTGCCTTTCTTATAAAACTAGAGGATTTTTACTACCCTCCCTGTGCTCTTAAAAATCTGATCCTGATTGAAATGTCTTTTCTTGATGCAGAAGCCTGCTGCTGTACTCTGTGAGCTCATCCCTGGGTTCTGTCATCAGCTATGAATTTTTCCTCTCATATGACAATGGGTCAGATATTATGTATCTCTAGGCCTCCCTTTATCCACCCAAAATCAGCTTCTTTTTTCCTTTCTTGTTTTCTTTTTCCAAGGAGTGATGTAGCAAGGTTTTCATTGCTTATATTCCTTAACATTCATGAAACAATTTAAGATCTCTGTCTGGAAAATATTCTAAATATACACAAATATTAAGTTATGTTAATTCTTCATCTTAATTTACTGGCATGTTGCTCAAACCAAAGATGAAAATGGCACAAGTCTTCTATAATCATACAGAGAACTTCACAACTTTTATTTTTTTCTGAATTCCAACAGAATATGAAAATTTTAAAACTTGTAAAGAAGATCTGCCAACTTTGCCACCATGTACTATCAAAAAGTGGAATAAAAGCAGAAATCAAGTTTGACTGCTTGTTTTTTTAATTAATAGAAAAAATAAGTCAACTTGGTAACATTTTGTTGAGAAAATCGTTGTTTGTAAAAAGCAGGTATGTTATGCAAATCAATTTACTGAGAGTCAGTTCTTACTTCCAATAAATAGATGAGCCAACTCCACTGTGGCTAGAAAGCCAAGAAAACAGCATATAGATTAAGATTGCTCAAAACTTTTGTTCCTGCATAAAAGGGATGCAAATTGCACCATCTTAGTATTGCTTATGAGTAAAGGCCAAAATCTTATTTCTTCCCCTTCATTTAGGATACAAGGCTGAAAACATACAGCTCTAAAATATAGGTGTCCATATTTGACTTTGTAGCCTCTTCTTACCATGTAACAGGGACTGTGATAGCTTTCAGTGATTGCATTTGGGACGAGTGTCCTGTCAACTTACTCTGCAGATCCAGTAGAGGCAAGTTGTTCACAAAGATGGAAAGAATAGGCTTTTCAGGGCTGAAAACAATAATTTTAAAAGAATGCTACTATTCCTATGTGGAATAGATTGAGGTAGAAGGCCAAGCACTAAGAGATCTTTGTGAAGTTTGCAGGAGAGGATATTTTAACCTTATTTAGCTAAAAAGAAAGAAGAGGATTAATTCTTTAAAATCAGTGTAGAATTCAGATTTCTGTACATTCATAAGTACATTTAGAGTCATGTATAAGGATGCATGGGCATATTCACCTGCTCTTTACCATAAATCACACATCCATTTCCAAAATTGAAATGTGGGTAGGAACAGAATATCAATTTGTCTGTTTACTATTAAAGTTCTTGTCTTATACTCACCTCCACAATTTCGCAGAGCCCCCTGGGTATTGCATCTTCTTTGCAGTGAAAAAAACCCTTCTCCTCTTCAGCTGTTTCTTCCTGCTTAGTTTTAGGGAATTAATTATCATATGGTTGTTGTCTGTTCTGAAAGTTATAGGATAATCTCAGTGTTTGAACACCACGTCTGAATCTCAGTCTCCACTTGGGCAGGACACATGGTGTGAGAGACAGCTGCTAAAAACTGTGCAGCTATTACAGTGTGTCAGTTTATAAGCCGTGAAGTGTATGTACCAGCTCACAGATTGTTGGTAGGAGTGTGGTACTTTGTAATAAATATATTTTATTGATTGTAAGGAGATTTTATTCAAAAGCTACCCCAAAGAAATGGGCAGTAAAAGATCAAGTTAATTGTTTGGCATTCATTTGAAGTTGCCTAATATCCTAAGTGTTTATGGGGGCTCCACAAGCTCCCTAAACACTGACGTATTTTATTCTCGCTTAGGGATAGTGGATAGTTGAGCACTGGATGTTCAGCAAGATGGTGGCCTCAGGGGAGGGCATCCAATCTTCATGGAGGGGTCAACAGGCTACATTAAGACCAGAGCTTAAATATATTTAGGTAACTAAAAATGCAGATGAGAACTTGTCAAATTGTCAAAAGTAACTAAATACATTGCATGCCTAGTTCCCACTGAAATCAGGTGAATTATCTAACTACCTCCTATTCTGTTTCTTCATACATGCCTTCATCTTTAGGCCCCTAAATATTTCTATGGTGGCATCAAATACTTCTTGTTTCTTTTCAGATTAATGATATCTCAGGGCACCTACCATATAGTAAAACAGTATACACTTCTGAAAAAAACTACTTTGAATCAAGACTTTCTAATGTGTAAACACTGTACATTCTTTTAATATTTTCCTATTAAATATTTTTTAAATGTTACAGATCTATGGCAGATGTTGCTATCTACTGTTTCTTAAGCATGTATGTGCTGAGTTGTGTGTGTATGTGTGTGTTTTCATGCTTTTTCTGTTTTAAGCCTGTGGAAATCATCATATTTTGCTCAGTGGTAGTGGTAGGCAGAACATCAATGTGTAGAATGTATTATTGCACTTAAGTCTACTGTCAAGCTGGGCAAATACAAAGAGAAATGGGAAAAAAATGCAAGAACCAAATAACTGATATTATAAACTGCTTTTAATACTTTCTAAAGTCTGAGGCCTATGTATAAATTAATTCAAACTCTACAGAAGAATTCTGAAACGAACCAGAGATGCCCAGGTGTTGGTCAAACCCTAATATGATTTGATAACACCACCTTCCCTGGCATTCTCACCCCAGCCCTCTGAAAACCAGCCTCTCAGTCCCTCTGGCCATGGGTTTTCCCAGTACCCACACTTTCTGCTCTAAAACCCTTCCCTGCTCCTCAACCACCTTTTACTGTAACCTCCCACAGATTCACTTTTCTGTTCCAGATTGTCTTCCTGAGACTGAGCTAAATCCTTTTCCAAAATAAAGCCTGTGTCTCGCTGCATGAACATCCCTATTTCTCCTGACCTCAAAAACACCTTGCAAAGCTACTTCCTCTTCCATATGTTTGCCCTGTCACCTCACATAGCTGATTAAATTTAAATGTAATCATACTTAAAAAAGAGGCACGAGCACTAATAAATGCTTCAAATCAAACATAATGCTTTCTCAGATGCTTTATTCTTTTTAGATCCACATTCTAAAAACCCATGTGCAAAAGGGTCATTTCAATTCAAAGCCCTTCACCTCCCCCTCCCCAAACCATAAAACCTTTTGACTTCTGCTCTAAACCTCGTAACAGTGACCACTGGCTCTGTGCTGGCTACTAACATTCTTTATTTACTTCCTATCACCTGTTAAAACCTCTTGCTTCCTCAAAGAGGCAAGGTTTCAGGTCTTGCTTCTGTCAGGAAGTTCAAAACCCTGTATGCAAGCTGCCAGTGTAGGAATTGCCAACTTGTGTCAGCAGTTCTACCCAGAGGCAGAAAAGAGGACTTTCCAGGAAGAAGAAAGCACATAGTCTTCTCTACTGGCCTCACTGGGACAATGGCAAACAAAATCTACACATGCTTTGGAAAGTGAATATCCTTTGAAGACCTGAGCTTCAGATTCCCTTTGCAGAATTTTAGTTTGTAAATCTATGTAAATCCATGGCTTAGAGTTCATCTTTGAGTTCAGACTTCGCATGAGATTTAGCCTGAACCACAGGAGTTTCACCTAGTTACCACCTGAAAGCACCATTGCAGCACTACAACCAAAAGCCTTACAATGTTTGCCAAAACTTGAATGAACTCTTCAGTAAACCTTGCCTTAACTATGAATGGTTCAGGGTTTCACTATTATTGTGGTGTCTTTGTACTACAAAAGTTGTTGCAGCCATTGCCTTTGCTTTGCAAATTTAGCACACACATATATATATATATATATATGTATAAACATAAGCTAAATACAAATTAAAAATGTATATTCAAAATTAAAATATAATCCCTTATTTTGTGATGACTAGCTTTATTTCCTTATAGTAGGTCATGCAAATTTTCTGGCAAGATATGTCACTAGCTTATAACTTCATTAAGCTGCAGACCATACCTTATCCTTTCACTAGATCCCTGAAAAGAACTTTTGTGCATGCCAAACAGATATCCACTTGGTCTGTGGCTCTTGAAAGGTAAATTGCCAAGTTCCAGCAAGCAAATTAAGAGGTGCAATGAGAGTTAGCTGTTGCATTCTATCAAATCCTGCTACTGAATGTGTTGAAAAGCTTGCCCAGAGCCATGGCCTCACATATTTATGGTATGAATGGGAGACACTTGGAGCTATGTATTGCCATAGTTCCCATTTCTTTTGTAATAAACTAGCTCAGCAGATGTAGGGTAAAAGGAAATTCAAAGTCTCCTACTCAGAGACTAACCAAAACAAAGTTCTCTCTCTGGTCCTCTGTCTATGAGCCAAACTCAGAGCCAGACCTTTCTTATACTGATTAGTGTTTTATTCTGTGTGTAACCCAATAAAACTCAAAGTGTTCTCAGATGGAATAAGGTACTGCTTAATAGCACAGTGCAAGTATCAATGCCAGGATATGGCACAAAATACATTTAACAAATCTCACTTTCCATTTGTAACACAACACAGCTTAAATCATAGCATTATTTTTCCAAGTCAGTTGTATAATTCTCTTGGTTTATAAACTTTGGTGCTGAAGACATCAGTTCTGGGGAGCTTAGCTTTTCTTTTATGATACATGTATTGCAATTTTTGCAGTATCAGTACCTAATTCACATCATTGCAGAGTAGATTTTAATCTCCATACTTGTAACTTGTGGTTGGCCCTGCCAATTCCACCTTTGTAGTAAAGTAAAAAAAAAAAAAAGATCCACAAAACAGTAGAACCTGAAGTATCGTGGATTAAATTAAAGACCCCTAACAAAGCTTGTTGAACTTTGATCTAGAAAGGTGGTGGTGAGGGAGGTAACAATACATGTTTTTGTGCTTGTTGATACTTTCACTCATGTACTATATCAAGATGATTCAGAAAACATTGACTACAACTTTCTACACCATTTTTTCACCATTTCCATAACAGCATCTTCATCTCGAGAAAAAAATGGCTTTCTATATTAATCAGTAAAGGCTAATAAATTTAAAAATCCAGCTTCCATTGAAGTCTTCAGAGAACTTCTATTACCTTTGTGGGATAGTAGGTTGGCCCTTTAGCATACCTTTCATGCCTAACAGTGCATGAATCTTTTGTATTTCTAGCTTTATCTAATATTGTTGCTTAACTCAATTACATATAAAGTACAAAGAGACTTCTCACTCTTCACAGCTTAACCCACCACTTGTTGTTACTTGTTTATGAGACATTTTTCTACTTTATAGTCTTTAATCTGGAATTATATCATGTGCTGTAATAAAACTGAAAGAGATAATATCTATGGCATTTCCATTCCTCTGCTCCAGTGATAACATTATTTAACAACACTGGGAAGTTAATTAAGAAAGACCTCGCTGTCATAAATCCCTGTTGCCTTCCTCATTAAATTAGGCTTTGCAAAGTATTGCTGAAGTTCAGAAAATTGTTCTGGACATTCAATAACAGATACTTCACTGAATAGTCCACAACATGTTACATATTCTTTTACAGGATGGAGATGTATTTAACACTCATAGTTCTGGAGTTTCACGTGTTTATATTGGATTAATTTTGAATCTTCCTCTCCTTTGAAATCATTAAGAAAACATTTTCAGTTCTTGGGTATTTAAGGTATCTGTCTTTTCATGGTCATGTTTTTTCTCATTTACATGTTATATTACCCCTATTCTGTGTCTCCTTGAATCCTTGATTTATGCAGTTCTCTATCCCAGCTAACAGAAGCCAGCTACTGATTGAATATACTAGTTGTTCGCCCATTATCATTCATAGTGAACATGGGTTTTTTCCCTCTCAATTGTAAATCTTGTCTATAGCGCAGAAAAAATGAAACTTGGCTTTATCTTTATGGCTTTGTGAACCCTGCATTCTTTCATAATGCATTTCTAAACTATTTTCTGTAAGAATTTGGTTTAGGGCAATCAAAAAAGAACCATCTCTGTGGGTTAGATAGGGGTTCAAATTCAATTAAATCAGCCCTGTAGGAACTGATTCCCTGGGTATGTTGCAAGGCAGGGCACTGGGCTTGTTTGGGACCAGATTTATGAAAATCCTTATGAGGTCCTGAGCTTTTTGAATACAGAATCTGAGGTTCTTTAGCTTATCCAATCTTGAAAAAATAGTCATTCAGTGAGATGGCTGAAAGACAGCTGTAACCATATTTTGTGGTTCCATTGGTAAACATGTCTATAAGACTCAAAAATCCTACTCCAAATTGGAAAGACTAAGTAAAAAGATCTGTTATTAAGTGATCATCCAACTCAGTCAACACCAGTAGTCTAAGTAAGCATGAAAAACATTGTGGAAATTAATAAATTCAAAATTTGAAAACTGTCATATACCTGGATCTGATATTTACAACCCTTTGTTTGTAGTACCTTACATCAAAACCAGTGACTGTATAGCATCAGCAATGGATATTTTCCTCCAAATTGTACTGGTGGGGCTGATCTTTAGCATAAATAGAGATTTCTGATAAGCCTGTCGGTAGGTAAAGGTTAACATTTTGAAGAAGAAAAATCTGGGGCCCACCAGACAGTTCTGCTTTCTTAAGCCATTAAAAGAGACACAGCTCTGCCTCCTGATATTAATGAAAGGGACACTCTTTTTAGTAGTGCTGATTATTTTCTCAACTTGCATTTAGTAAGGTGTTCGCATCATTCATATTTGCTCCAGGTCTCTCTCAAAGCAGAACTTGATGAGACGCTTCATTCTAGATAAGAGAGAGAACTATTTAAAAGTAGTCTTTCTGTCTTATAGCTTAATTCTGTTTATCCCTGTTGGACCTTCTCATTATGACTTTTACTTCAGCAGTTACAGTATTATTTTTTCCTTTATTACTTCTGAGACTACTTTACCAAACTGATTGTTTAGTAGTTTGAAAGACCCTCTGCCTTAGCTTCATTACAGATTATGGTCTGCAACTAGTGTCTTTAATTTTAGTTCATGTTGAGCTATATCTGTTTATTCTAAATATGCATTCCATGTTGTCTTTTCAGTCTTTTTTTGCAATAGTTGTAAAATATTACAGAAAACTCTTCAATATTTGTCTGTAATACAGATTTCGTGTTTCAGAAGCCTTAAGTAACATTTTAGTATGTTTACTGAAAGGTTAAGTTTCTTAAATTTGGCTTCAAATCAAATTCTAAGGAAGATAATGGCAAAATTCTTACTGTCTCAATGGAAATAGGGTTTTATATCTAAATATCTAGAAGATATCATATAATATCTAGGAGAAGAAAATTACTGTAATACTGCTTGGTTTTATTATTAAGCATTGTGCTTTATACCTGGAGACTCACCTCAAAACCATCTTTCCAATATCACTGTTCCTCTCTCCAGTACTTCCTCGTTATCTAAAATGCATTTTTAAAATCTTCTCTATCATTTAATCTTTTCCATAGCTACCAAATTTACCTATTTTTAATCTATCAGCAAAATTTAAGTCTAACTTTTGAGTGTCTCTCTCTTCTGCAATTAATTCTGTCCCACAACTGCAACAGAAATATTTCCAGTTAGCTAATGTTAGAGTCTTATGAATTGCAACCTTAATATTTTCAGTAATTGCTACATTTTCTTTTTTGTTGTTTTATTTGTTTGTTTTTTTTTTTTTAATTAGGTGCTAGCTACAAAGTGCACTATTAAATTTCTTACGATCCTTGTCAGATATTCTTCCATTTTCTACATAGATTCTTTTCTCCATTCATTACATCAGGCCATCCCATTATTTATCCTACTTTCGGGGAACTCACTGTGTGAAAATTCTGAATTAAAAGACCAGAGTCAAAGGGTCTGTTTATTGTTATGTATCAAAACCCCTAAATGTTTGATAGTTTTACAGGAAATTGGGACAAGAGTAATATGTTAACATTTTCACCAGAAACCCCAGTTCTTCCCAGAAAATAGAGCCAAATTGTATTTGGTGAGTGATAATGCTCATTGTCGCCCTTCTTGTCCATATGGGAATAGTCACCATTTTCAAAATCACTGTATGGGCTGCTCACCCTCCTTTTAATTTACTTGAAGAAAATTTTTCAGGGGGAAAATTTGTATAAGAGGCTACAAAATGTTTTTCTTCTTACAGTGCTGGAGAATATGGTTCTCTGTCATTGTTCTGTTTCCATTGTGATGATGGGAAGTTTTTTACCACAATACTGGATGTTATTACTTTATTAATCATCTTTCTTCCATTCCTTAGAACATCTCTTTTTTTTCTGTAAATGAGCTTCTCAAGCTTTCATCCTGCAAACCACACATCTGGTCATCTTTCTTTTTTGTTGTGTCTAAAAGCAGCCATATGTCATCAGCAACCCTCTCATGTATATTGAACTTCCTTAGCACATCAGCTTGTCTCTTTGAATGTGTTACCTGATGTCTTTAAAGTGGCAAAACACAGAAAAGTGGATCCTCCTAGTCCTTTGTTCATCAGACCAGTAAGAGTCAAGAATATCATAGAGATGGTGTTTAGGCCCGTGTTCCATATCTATTCTAGCTTTGTTTTTAAATTTCTCCTTGCTTTAGTTCAACTAGCAGAATATGCTTCAAATCAGCTTTACGCTATCCAGTAGTAAATTATGGCTATCTTTTACTGATAGGGAAGGCTCAGGACTACCAAGCGCTGGTGTGTTTGGTGTTAGATCATCCACAACAACTCTGATTCTCCAGCTCAGTCAGTCTGTCCAGGTGCTTTACTATGTGCTCACCATTTTTATATGGGTGGTCTTCTCTGGGAATTAACCACCTTTCTACTCAGAATGTAGGCATCAGTGCTTCAGAACCATTTCAATGTGTCTGGCAGCATGCATGCGCATAACAGAGAAGAATATTTATTCTAAGAAAACTAGATCAAACAGCCAAGCTTTAATTAAATTTGAAAAGCGTTTGGTTCAGGAGGTACCCTCAACCTTTCCTAAAAGCAATCTTGGTTCTGAATTTCTGTATGTGAAGGTCCCCCTTCTCCTTCACCGTTTAGAGTGGCATTACACATTTAAGAGATCGAGAAGATTTTGATGTGATGAAGTGCACGACATCTTAGGTAACTAGGACCGTGATTTAAATGGAATTCCACCAAGGCATAGTCTGTTAGGGGAATGTGCTCATAGCACTTTCTGTTGCTGTTGAATGTTGAAGCTTCTGAAATGTAAGTGGTTTCTCTCCTTCTTAAATGAGTTGCAGTCATCATATAGAATCAGAAATGCACCCATTTTGGAGCTCAGTCTTGTGTCTGAAGCAAGGCCTTATCATCTGTAAATAGAGCACTAGGTGTTTTGCGGCACTGCTATTTGACCACCAGTAGTGCTGAAGAGTTCATGAGATACCCATGGTTACCTTTGTGACAAAGTGTGATATATACTCAGTAGAATGGGAATTTTTAGAGGTGGTAAGACTTTCAAAGCTCTGTCCTTTTTTATGGGTGTTAACTCATTTTTTACTGAGGTTCACATTTAAACAGACAATTAAGGAATGCTTTTAGTAGGCTAAGAAAAGTTAAAGGATGTCAGTGTATTGTTTAATACTGCCTTTTGAAACAATCTCTAGCATTTTGTACTCTTTACGCGTTTTAAGGGTGAATGATTTAGATTCTTTCACCTCCTGATTAGAAACTCCCATCTGTGTTCCTTCCTCTGAATTTAGCTTTCTAAATAAGAAAATAAACTAATCTTATATGAAATTCTATAACCTGTACCTCAGTCTAAGTAAAATTATTATCTCTATATATATAAACTCCCAAGTCTAAAACCAAATCCAACTATGCTGGGCATGGATGGCACATAAAGACAGCTGTTTATTATCTTTTAATTTATTCAAAGCAAATTGACCACATTTTCACAGAAAAAAATACCTTTAAATCACACAGGACAGCACTGAAAAGCCATCATTAAACAGCTCAAGATCTTGCCTGCACATTTGCAATGCATTTGGCAGGGTTTGGGTCATGAAATCACAACCCTTAGATGTTCAGAGCAAAAGGAGCACTATGGCACTCTTCTTCAGTACATATCTGTGTTTTTAAGGCTATAATGACATTCACCTGCAAGAGATTTGCAAAGCAGGTAAAGCTGTGACCTGTACCTTTAATTCATCTCAGCTAGTTCCATGATGATGAAGTGATCTATCATCATTGCAACCATACTAGAGGGTATATTCCTACCAGAAAGTTTAGCCACTGGAGGTGTGACTGGAGTAACATCTCCTGGCATCCAGCAGTGTACAGACTAAACTATAGCTTTTAGTTAAAGAATATGGAAACTGACAACAAATTATTATTTGTGGTCTTTTTCTAGTTTTCAAGTGCAAGCATATCAAAGTTTATTTTAAATCTGAGCCAGTCAGACATTTAGTAATATAGATCAAAGAAGAAATGAAGGCCTCCCATGCTTATTATTTCAATATGATGTCTGTTCTAATAAAGTGTAAGAATGCCTGTGATAGACTAACTAGTAGGAATTTTCTGGTTCTGTAGTTTAGCCTTAAATATATACATATATTTGTAAATTAATCAGAAACATATTGTCATGGTTTCAGTTCCTCGGAAAGCTGATTGTTTTCAATCCTTTCTTTAATCTTAGAAATATGGTGGCAGTCTGCCAGCACACTTTCAGATAAACAGTCCACTTCACATTTAAAAGCCGCAGAATCACTGATGTTGAAGGGGGGAAAAATCAACAGAAAACAACACCAATTTTTTTCTCTCTCTCTTCCCCAAAATGTAGAACATTATTTAAATAAATTGAAGTTGTTGTGCTATTGTCCCTCACTCTTAATTAGGAATAATAAAAACCATCTGTGCAAGGTGAATTTTGATAAGATCTCGGCTTTTAAGTGTTTGTTGATCTTGTGTGTACCAATTTTCAAACGTCTTAATAGCTCCGGGATGGCTATCACACTGAGTAGGCTCACTGATTTCTATCATGTTCTCTGCTGTTGAATGCAATTCACTTTATGCGTGGTTATATTTTGACTAAAATTTTAAAAACATACTATTCCTTGCAGTATAATAAGTATTTAGCTGGATGGAACTGTTTCCATTTGGTGAAGAGGGTTTTTTCATAACACCAGTTCCTTGCAGTTTGGGACTAAACACAATTAAAGTGAGGAGGTTTTTTACATGAATTGCATACTGGACAGCATTTCTGTGGCTGCTTTCCAAGGGCAGGATTTTCTAGTCTCATTTTACCCATTTTTGGGGCCCACGTTCAGGATAAAGAACCCACCCCCCAACCCAGAAGAGGAATGCTCAGAAGTGATTGTCTCAAAGCCTGGAAATGGAAGACAGGATTTCTTTTCTTTCAACCTGTGTTTTCAGTCAATTAAAATTTGTACTCGGGGCTTTTCAGTTAGAAGCCACCCCTGTGTCTGTGATGAGCAATCCTTCTTGTTTGTGCAGTCATTCATTATCTCCATTACCGAGAGGAGAATAGAGGACAATTACATTGTTTGGACGAATCAGAGTGTTAGGAGGAATATTTATCATGGTGGCAGAGTGCAGCACCTGACAGCGCACGATTGATGGCCAGGAATGAGTGTGAGTGGCCAAAGCAGCCTCATATGATGCAAATTACTGACTGTGGATTCCAATTTATCCTGTTCATTTTTCTTGCCTTTGCTGAAGACTATTAGTGGTTTTTGAAGCAGTGAAGGGGTCATTACTAATGTGGGCTAGAAGCAGGAGGGGGAAGGAGGGGAAAAGCCTTCTGTAATTACACAGCCTTCAAGAAAAGGCTGCAGGCCTAGCCAAAAAAGTGTCAACACTTAGCAATCAGAAAAATTTATTTTCTTTTTATCCTTAACCCATATTAACTCAACATTATCATCTTTCTTTGTTAATATTTGCAGAATATTAAAAGCTTGACTTCTATATTAATACAGATCTCTTTAACCCTTTTTGCTGTGAAGTGATGTTGCTTTGTTAAATGTCAATTCATCAATGGCATTAAACAGTGCCTGCTTTTAAAAGTGTAGATAATGGAAAATTAAATATTCAGTCTTCTTAAAAAAACTAATTCCAGATGACTGATTATTTCTTCTGCAGAATGGTAGGTAGGGCATTGAAAATATGAGAAAAAAATTATTGAAGTAGAGGTGCAAGAGATTTCTATGTTAAAATGTAATGTCAGTAAAGGAGAAAATCAGTTTTATTTTGGGGTGTTTAGGTGATGTGATCTGTAAGCAGCATCAAAACCCCCTGAAAGTTTCATTTTGCTGTATAATGAATGATGTGCATTTAAAACATATGCATATTTAATTTAATGCCTATTCAAACCCTACTCAGTCAGGTCTCTGGGGTTTATACATGA
>NW_021940750.1:12256270-12299791 GCF_001715985.3 Manacus vitellinus
CAGATTGCTGGTATCCTGTAGTGTACTTACTGTTAATGCTGTAACTTTATGCATAGACCCTTAAGAGCAGAATTCTGCTCACATATCTGATATGACTTTGAAATTCAGACTTTGCCATTTCCAGGCCAGGTAATGTTTTAAAGACAATAACTGGTTTGAATGAGAAGGAATAGAATTAATAGAATTATTTTTATTTCTTTCTCTGAGATAAGACAGGAGATAGACAGATATTTTGACAGCAGGTAAGAAGCCCTACACTCTAGGTTTTTAGGGAACTAAAACCTAAGCTTAAGGAAAAAGTCTTAATTTAAAAATTAACTAAATACTAACTGATTTGCTGTTTTTTAAGAAATATAGTGAGAATATGTTTCGGTTTAGTAAATTAACATGTTAAAAGGAATAACTATTTTGGAGACAGAAAATATTAACTTATGGAGGTCTTGCTATAAGGATTAAATACTGTACTTTGACTATTGCCATGGCCCTATATAAAATAATGGGAAATTAAGGAAAATATTAGAAGTATGCATTAGAAAAATTAATTTTTTTCCTAAGTTAACCTTATTTGAAATTGAAGAAACTCAGGGGTTTTTTACTTCGGTCTTTCCTTGGATTTCTGTAAAAGCACAACCTTTTAGACACCATGCATTTTCAGCTTCTAAATTATTTTTAATTTTCATTTGTTTATACACTTTATATCATTATACACTCAGTCTGGATATATATGGCAAATCTGAAATAAAGAAGGTGTTCACGACTTTCTTGATCTTACACTGCCATTTGGACAGTGTTCAAGTTTAGCTGAATATTAAAACCTTAGGAGGATTATCCAACTGATATCAGTAGATCAGTGGTTTTCAACCTGTACTCTGCCATCTGGGAATCTCTGGATTATTCCTGTGCAGTCTGTAAAAATCGACTAAAATCCCAGCTGACTGTAGTTGCTTAAATTCACTACACATCTTCAAGGGAAATGTTTTACAACTTTGAAAATTGGAAAGGTTGCAAACCCTATTTTAGATATTTACTTATTGCTTGCTTGGGATATTATTGATCTTTTCCAAAAAGCAACTGATAACTATGAAGGTTTTGCTTATGTTAAGCAGCAGATGGCTTCTTCTGGATAGCTCCTGACTGGAAAATATTAAAATGTTTTCTCAGAATATTTTCACTGAATTTTCCCTAAAATTTCTTGATATTTTCATTTTTATATGGAAATGTTTTTCAGTACATGGAAATCGAGCCTTGGAAAGGGTCTTGCATCAAGCAAATCCACAGAAAATAAGTAGAAAAGCAAGTCTTGTGTCCACAGATTAAATTGTCCTCTGCAGAAAATTATTAAAATGTGCTATGGAAAATTAAGAGCCCACAAGCCAAAAAATTGTTCATTTGTGATGGAGATTTTTCAAAGAGTGTTACTCCTCATGTTTGCTATGTAAGTGGGGAAAGAGTCAATCTCACGTTTCATGAGGAAGTCCCAACAGTAGTTAGATCAGTCACCAAGACCCAGAATTAAATCTTAAGACAGGGTGGAGGCCTGTTGGTTTTGGGGAAGAGTGCCAAAGCCAAAACCAAACCCCAGACTTCAGCCCTTGGGCAAATTCTTAGGGAGGTGCTATTTTTTGGTAGACTTTCAGTTGCAGCAACTATTTTTTTTTAATTATGTGTCTGTAAACGCTGCAGAGTTTAGCTTATGAAAGGTTCATGAACTGAACCATGCGGTTTGATTCGTAGCAATTGGTAACAAAATTCCACCTGAAGTTATGTGTAGGTGTCTCTCTGATGAAAGATAGGGTTCTAAGGAGAATACCATCCCTTCTTTCACAGAGGGAGAATATGTCACCCCTACTTTCATCAACCCTAGGGAACTCTTTCCTTGCTGACTAAGTTAGGAGGACCATAACTTGCATGAGAAATGTCAGCTGCTATTGCAACATGAAATGATATTTGCAGAAGCTACCATACAGGTATAGCAGATAGCAGAAAATGTAGAGGTAAGAGTTACCATGAAGAGCATTACAACAAAGTGATAAGTGATCTGGGACTCACTGCACTTTCTTTCATATCTCTTGTCCCTTTAAGAAAATATTTATCACAAAACAGAAAGGATAGGACTGTTCTCACTGGCAAAGAAAAAAAATGGTAGGTGCCTTTGAGATGAACCTGCTAGTTTCAGTGAGGGGCCCTAGCTCAAGGAGTCAGTAGACATCTCTCTGGTTTGAGGGCTTGGAGGGACTCATTGAAAGAAGAGACTATAAATTCAGGAGGAAAAGAAAGCTAAGGTACTGGATTTAGCCTGGATTTCTGTCCCTCATATAAAAGATGACTACTTATCTAATTGTATCTAAGAATACTAAAGAATAGCTAGGCATGCTAAAATTTTCTATATATTTTTAACAATGTAAGAGATGAACAAATACTTAAAATCACTAGTCCAAGACCATGGAAACACATTGCAAATCTAGGAAATCAAGAGTAAACTGGGAATTGAGTAAAATAATTCTGCCTGAAACAGTAGTAAACATATGGAATAATTGGCCAGTGAAGCAAGTAATCTAAATGAGTTTAAGAGACAGCTGGACATTTTTATCTCAGGAGAGAAAGGACTGAAGGATATAGTGATAAACCAGAGATTTGACGACAAAACATATTGAAAGAAAAGGCTGAAATATACCAAAAGAAAAGGCTTGATGAACTAAAAGAGCCTTTCTCTAGTCAGCAATTTCTTACATTTATAAATGTAATATGAATAGCTGCTGTGTGAATATACTATTTCTACACAGTGTCACCAGGTCTAAAGAAGAAACATTTTGTATCAGAAGATGGATTTTACTGATGCAGCCTCCACTGCCAGTAATAGATCTACTGGATCCACCCACTTAAGACAAGCTCAACGGCCCCCACTCTCTCCAAAAATTAATTATTTACACTGCACTTCATTGCTTCAACTTTCAAATTACTTCATGTTGTAGTACCTTACAATCCTCTTCTTAGCAAATCTGTGGCTACCAGAAGTGTCATACAGGGTCATAGGTTGAAGCTAGCCTTAAGGGAAAATTTCCTTTATTACTGTTTTTTCTCCCAACCATGACATTTTGGATGAGCCATGGTGGAAACATCATTGCTAAAGATATCAACAAATATAACCAAGTTCATTCCAACTAGTGTGTCTAGCTAGTTCTGTCCCTAACTAGATCTAATATAGCTGATAGTTTACCTCCCTGCCATGACAGTCACACCATCATTTTTTTCCAGGAAATAAAAAACAAAAGAGACAAGCATAAAATATAGAAAAATTGAAGCAACATTCAATTTTCAGTACTAACTTTTGTATCCAGGCTCAAAGTTCAATTTCAGTGCAAGTCCTATATGTGGTTGACTAACTACCCAACTGCTTCACAAATCAGACATTTGGATGTGTAATTGGCAAGGTTTATGACTGTAATTAAATTGTGGTTTAAACTGATTGCAGGTGCAAAATCGCACCTCTAGGAAAGGAGGCCAGGTTGAGGCCCTTTCAAAATTCATGTTCTTCAGGTTAAACCAGAAGGATTGTACAGTAAGTTGAATGAATTTCAGAAAGACTTGATTTTCCACTAACTTGCAGTTTTGCTTTTGCTGGTGAAACATCGCTGGCTTTAGCACAGTTTTCCTGATTAGTACTGGTGCAAGTTTAAAAAAAAAAAGTCTCTGTGTCTGGAATTATGGGTGTGGGAAGAAGCTGGATGTATCAGTGCTGAGTGTGCAACTGCACCACTTGTGTTTGGAAAGAGAGGCAGCATTGCCAGCTTCCTGTGTTTAGAAATGTTGGGACCAATTGGTGAAATACCTATTCTGACACTAAAATTACAATTTCAGCTACCATAGCCATTGTACCTCTGTCCTCTGTTGTGTCTGATGAGCATTTCTGGAAAGAGTAACCCTTGTTCAGAGTAATGCTGTTACCAGAAACACTATGCAAATAACAACCAGGGTCTTTTAAAAGTCAACAAACCAGGGGGGAAAGGGGAAAGGAAAGGACTGCCAACTCATAGTAGAGATTTAATAGAAACCCCCTTAAGTTCAACTGTATTAACTCCTTTACACCTCATCATTTTACTGTATGAAGGAAGTCTGAAATAAGGATCTCCTCTGTATTATTACGGGATATGTATTTCTTTGAAGTGTTGTCATATCTAATTCATATTCCTGATTGCATTTAATTAAGAACAATAAAGGAATGTACCAAATTTGTGTAATTCAAATAAACTCACACAAAAATAGGCAGGTAGCCAGATTCATTGGGAAGGGGGGAGAAATATGGTCATTCCCAGCATATACACTGCAGACTCAGTTCAGAAATCACCAATTATTTCATTGCTCTATTCAGATATACAACAAAGCTTTCCATTCATCTTGATAATTGGGATTTTCATTATCCTTCTCTCACCCATCAAGAGAGAGGATAATAAATCCCACTGTCTACAAATCATGAACTGGGCACAGGTCTCTCGGCACTTCAGTGCAGAAGTATTTATAATAGAGACTGTATTTGCTCACTTTTCTGCTTGGCAGGTTTATCCTTTATGTGAAACCAAACCTACAGAAACCATTCTGTAATCAGGAAATATATTATTATCATAGTAAATTTTCTATTGGACTCCAAGTGTTGGAAACATCTCCCCTCCCTCACATTAATTTTCTTTTCTGCACCTAGATTAATTTAGAAGGTCCTCTTTCTCTTGGGCTAGCACTGGAGGCAAGGACTCCCCAGAAACTGGTTCCCTAGTGACAGCAGTAAGTCTCACCGGGCTTGCTTGAGAAGACAAGCCTGTACTGTTCACCCAAAAGAAATTGTCTGAAAGTTGTTAATATTTTACTATTTATATTTGAAGGTTCATTTGTGTTAGCCAAGACAGTGACAAGTTGCAGGGTAGGTAGGGAAAGGAGGGAGAACTCCAGAATACAGCCACAGGGCCTCATTGCTGCTTTGCGATTCTTGGGGGAGTTTTTCCTTGGAGATTTCCTAGGAACAACTAGTTAAGGCAGTGCCTGGAAGAGAGGAAAATTGTTTCTGATTATGACGCAATCTGACCATGTAAATCTGTTCAAGTATTTAAGTCTCTAACACATAATAAAGGTGAATTTTCTTCCTCTCCCACATTTTTTCTTCCCCACCTGAGGCATCTTTTCTGGGGCATTTTTTCTTGATAGTCAGTGATGCTGGCCTGCTCAGCTCTCTACGACCAGACAGATCCCTGTGAATTGAGAACAGCCTCCTCATTTGTGTCCCTTCCACTGGTCTCAGCCTGAAACACAATGTAGGGAAGGAATTTAGGGATATAACACTAGGCCTGGACACTTCATTGAAGAATTTCCAAAAGGTTAAGCTTTTTTACTTCTCCCAGTGTGATATACTCTAATAGCTCTCCTTGGCTTATCCTTGAGATTCAAAACATGTAAGTCACTGCTCTGAGAGGTAATTCCTCTTTAATTCAGTTCTCCCCTCTGCAAGAGAAAGGATCTAGCAATACTTATCTGACACCTCACACTGGAGTGAAATCATATTGTTAATATAAATAGTTCACAGTTCATAAATGAAAATACAAGTTTTTGAGATTGATTTTAATTATATTTTTGCAGGTTCATATGGTTTGGAGAGCTTTGGAAATAGAAAAATGTCAGAATGAGAGAGTTTTCATGACAGGAAGGGATTTCCTAGTCACAGTTCCAGTTCTTTTGCAGGAGATCTCATAGATTACCAGTGAAGAGAGAAACTTATCTTCTTCCCAGTGTGAACAATTCCAGATTTTCTCCTTTGATAAAAAAAAAATGAAAAAAAACCCCAACAAAAACCTATCAGCAGAGAAAATAGAGAAAGCAGTACCTTAAAATTTCTATTTCAGAACATTTTTGCTGTGCTTGCTTCAAGTTCCATTTCCTGCTTCATTGTTTTATTGTGATTGTGGTAAAAAACATATTCCCTTCTTTGTATGTGACTCATAATCATTATTGCTGACTATTCATTTAGTTCAGCCTCGCTGCTGTGTCTCAGCCCTAGTCTGAGATCTGCTTTGTTCTAGTATTTGACTGGGAACATGAGCAGGTTTTATTCCTCTTTTTCTACCTCACAAGGTAAACAAGGGAAAGATATTTCTCACGTTTTCCATATAGACATATCTTATCTTTTATATTTGTCACTATAAGCTAATGTTTCAGTCTGTTTAAAGTTGACCTCTCAAGTTGTGAACTTCCTTGAAAAATACTGATAAGCAGAAAAACTTTACCAGCTATTAGTGAGGGAGTGATGGTGCCATGAGTTAACATTAGCATACTATCTCAAGAAAGCAAAGTGAAAATGTGGGAAAACTTCCCAGGTAAAGAAATAAATATATTGGCAAATCATCATGGTGGCTTCAGCACAGTGCTTATGAAAGGAAGTGGCCTGTATTTCAGAAAGCACATCGTTGAAGGTGCTTGCCAAAAGATGTGTTTTCTCTCTCAAGTCAGTGAAGGGAGGTTCGCTGCTGAATAGCAGCATCAGCCACCACGGTATTGTGAAATGCTTTTCACCATTCTGAAATCCCGTGAGGATCCTGGCCTATTGAGAGCAGCCCTGCAGAGAAGGACATGGAGGTACGATGAATGAGAGGCTGGACATGAGCTGGCACTGTGAACTCGCAGCCCAGAAAGCCAAGCATACCCTGGGCTGCATCAAAAGAAGCATGGCCTGCAGGTTGAGGGAGATGATTCTGCCCCTCCAGCTTGTCCCTTGTGAGACCTGCCCCCACCAGAGTACTGTCTCCAGTTCTGGGGTCCCCAATACAAGAAGGATGTGAATATGCTCAAGCAGGTCCGGAGAAGGGCCATAAAGATGATCGGGGGGCTGGAGCACCTCTCCTATGAAGACAGGCTGAGAGAGTTGGAGCTGTTCAGCCTGGAGAAGAGAAGGCTCTGAGGAGACCTTACAGTAGCCTTCCAGTACCTAAAAGGGGCCCATAGGGTAGATGGCAAGGAACTCTTTATCAGTGCGCATAGCGATAGGACAAGGGGCAATGTCTGTTGTGGTTTAACCCCAGCTGGTAGCTCAGCCCCACACAGCTGCTCGCTCTCGCTCACTTCCCCCTGCCAGTGAGATGGGAGAGAGAATCGGAAGAGTAAAAGTGAGAACACCCATGGGTTGAGATAAAGACAGTTTAACAAGGAAAGCTAAAGCTGTGCATGCAAAAAAAGCAAAACAAGGGATTCATTCACCACTACCCATGGTCGAGCAGGAGTTCAGCCATCCCCAGGACAGCAGGGCTCCATTATGTGTAATGGTTGCTTGGGAAGACAAACGCCATCACTCTGAACATCCCCCCTTCCTCCTTCTTCCCCCAACTCTATAAGCTTAGCATGAGACCATATGGTGTGGGATATCCCTTTGGTCAGTTGGGGTCAGCTGTCCCAGCTGTTTGTCCCCTCCCAGCTTCTTGTGCATCTCCAGTCCCCTCACTGGTGGGATGGGGTGAGAAACAGAAAAGGCTCTGTGTAAGCCCGCACAGCAGTAATAAAACATCCCTGTGTTATCGACATTGTTTCCAGCACAAATATAAAACACAGCCCCATACTAGCTACTGTGAAGAAAATTAACTCTGTCCCAGACAAAACCAGCACACGGTTTTATACTGAAAGAAGGTAGGTTTAGATTAGATATTAGAAAGAAATTCTTTACTCTGAGGGTGGTGAGATGCTAGAACAGATTGTCCAGAGAAGTTGTGGATGCTCCATCTCTGGAAGCGTTCAAGACCAGGTTGGAGGGGGCTTTGAGCAACCTCATCTAGTGAAAAGTGTCGCTGCTCAAAGAAGAGGGCAGGAACTAGATGGTCTTTGAGGTCCCTTCCAACCCAAACCATTCTATGATTCCATAGGTGAGATTTATGCTGTGAAGGATGGAGTACCAAAACCTTCTGCAGTTCCACCTTTCTCTCTTAATATGCACTAGCAATTTGAACATGCAGGATCAATTATTTCCCAATTTTTTTTTGTTTTGCCCAGGAATTTTTGAACAATGGAAACACATGGTTAAAGATAGAATGAAGAAGTCTTTTCTTAATATGGAGTTAATTCAGATGTGGTTGGGCTTTTTTTCCCTTTCATTAATTTGTTGATTACTCAGTGAGTGTTTTATGTAAATAAAACTTAGCCCTGGACTGCTTGCAAAATCAGTTCCCCACATGCATCATTATTCACTTTTCCATTTTTTTCATTGGTTGCCTAAGCCACATGGCAGGATTTTTGATCACTGTCTCTATGAAAGTAGCTGTACAAGAGTTTTACTAACAAGAGGTAGGATGTTATCAAGTTTTTATTCTCTCATGGACGCGGAACAACTTACTGAATTAGGAATAGGCAAGTTGGAAAAAACAGGGAAATTTTCTTTTCTTTTTCTTCCCCAGTTCCCTGAAATATCACTATTAGAAAGCATAGTAGAAAAATGGGATATGGGCTAAGGTAAGATTTTTAAAATTCCATCTTGCCTGGAAGACAATAACTCCACATGCTCATGAATCGAAATTAAGGAACAGCAGAACAATCAGAAATTAGTGGAATACCTAAATTCTAGTACATGAGTCTATGGAAGAACAAGAGAAGGAACCAGTCCTGTGCTCAAGGAGCAAGTCAGAAAGCTGAAGGAGAGATATCCTTGCATCGATATATGACTGGCCCAGAACCTTGCCAGGGCAAAGCAGCTCTTATTCTAGCCAAGCTCTTCGTGCAGCATGAGCACAAAACACCACAGTTGTATTTCTACCTGTTCCTTGTGGAGCTCAGCCCCCTAACTGCAAAGGCCATGTGATTGTGGATTCAACAGTACCTTTCATCTTTTCTCACATTTGACAGTTTTCTATTACTTGTGACAGATTCTCAGTGTTACTTTCACAAACACTGAGTAACTATTTTATGGGGGCACTCGTTCATTCCTTGCCTGCAAGGTTGCAATTAAAAACTCCTTCAGCCTCCTGACTGGATGGGGGAGGAGGGGAAGGACAGTGCAGGAAATGTGAACTTCTCACTTATTTCTAAAGTGGTGCAATAATTGTACTTGCCTTCATATATTATCATTGTGTTAATGAACCAGCCAGCAGTGGAATAAGGTAGGGAGCTTCAAGAATATGAGTTTATGCCAGTCCTGATCCAGCAAGGGTAAAGTCCTAACATGAGCACTTCTAGCATAGCTGCTGCCTACTCTGTCTCTCCTGCAACTGCTGGAGTGTAGTGCTTGGTGCAAAGGTATGAGTCTGACAGTACAAATGTTCAAAGTAAGGCAGGAAGACATCAGTAAAGATTCCACCCACTTTCTCCATCTGAAAAACTACTGTTCTATTGCTGAGTGGATGGGCTTGGAAAGAATTTATCAACAAATATTCATGGAGCAATTAAATAAAATTGTGCAAATGTTCATGAGTAAAATGAATGAACTAGGGTTAAAAATAAGAAACCGATCAGATTCATCTTCCCCCAAGAAACACAAAATACTCCTTCATCCTCAGTTAGGAGGACAAAACAAAACATTCTTACTGCAGAATGGGTAGTTAAAGGGGTATGAGTTTCATCGAAACTTTATCTTTTATCAAAATGTGTTATTATTTTATTTTATAATGTTTAGGAACATGTGCTTTAATTAAAATTCCTTTAAAATGTAAGTAAGCATCACAATTTATAAAGAGAAAAAATGCTAGCTTTTGGAACCAGAAAAAAACATTTTTCTGTTAACTAAATAAGATTTGCATTGTTTTCTATATACATGATGGTTAGGTGTTTAGATCCCATTCCTTCGGGGTGTTTGTGCATTCCCTTGCAGATTAGCAACAGCTAGCAGGATGAATCCTAGACTGTTTTGGATTTGACTCCTCTATAGATGTAAAAAGGAAAGCAGTAAAAAAAAGAAAAATCAGTTGAAAATTTACTGACCAAAAATCATCAACAACTCTGACCTTGGTGTCTCTAACAGGGCTGGTGGAGACCTGCCTCATCTCAAAAATAATCAGAGTCTAATGTGATGCTGACCCTGTTTTGTCTTTTAGGTTTTGGCATAAAAAGGAAATAACAGAATCTCTCTACAGGCTATTCATTTATATCTGATTGACTATACTGGTAATTTCATGTGATAAACATATTAAAATAGTGTCAATAAACCAGGAACAAGTGATGTGCAAAATAATTAACACAAAAGGGAACATAATAAGTTACTTATTAAAATCCATAGATGGATTATGTGACCCTGTGATTACAAAGCCTATGGAGCACATGACTTGGTATATGTCTTTTGGTCCAACCACCTCATTGCGCTCTGTCAGATTACTGGCTCTTGATATTAAATAAAATTCTGGTATGATTTATGGAGTGGCCTTTTGACAGGAGCTGAAATCAGAAATGGTTTAGGCTTTGCCAGTATTCAGCACTGTTTTCATTAGCTACTGATATAATGCAAGTATTGCATTTAGTCAACCGAATTACGTGTAGTTCTCAAAGATTCTCCCTCACTCCCTGTAGTCATTGTTCCACTCATAATAAAATTTTCCTATCAATTTGCCACAAGAGAAAGACTGAAGTTCACTAAATTACAGCCATGTGCATTTGTGCACTAGACAAAGTGATACCAATTAAAAGAAATGAAACAACAAACCCAAACTGATTTTATTTTTAAATTGTTCATGGAGAACAGGAACAGTGGCTCACAGAGGAGACCACCCCTGAATTCAAGGACTGGAAATTTCATTTTCCTTAATTAGTAAAACAGCACCTGTCTAGAAAAGAATAAAACAATTAGAGAGATGCTAAATAATATGTCAAAAATGACACCTGGCCTTCCCTATGACTGATTAGTTTGAGAGGTTTGCTATGTGAGGTGGAAGCATCATTTTGCACTTCTTTCTCTCTGCTCTCTCTATAATTTTATTTTTTTTAGACAGCCTGAAAATGGTGTTTTTACACACAGACAGCAAAACACCCCAGTTCTGACAGCTGAAGTGAAGCCATCTCAGTGGTTTAGCAGTATTGCCACACAGAAGACTTGAATTTGGGAGTGGCCTGGGGGCACTCTCTTTATGAGCCTTTGATGTTCTCATGTGTCACAGAGGTGATACACTTTGACTCCAGGCAGTAGTGGTTGCTGATGGGTCCTGACTCTGTAAGCACCTCTTGATGACTGAATTATGACGCAGCACTGACATGGAACGGTTGGAGATTGCTTAGCCCTGTCCTGGCTGGGGAATGAATGTAGTTAATAGTTGGTTTGTGTACTATGTGCCTGTATGCAAAATGCTCCCTGAATTAATCTGGCTGTGTATCAGAAGAATTATTTACAGAGCTTCTGCAATAACAATTATATTTCATGCTACCTGTAGTGCAGAATGACTTCCTGGGACCATCTCCAAACTTTTTCTGCTTACAACCTGTGATTATCCCTCTGAGTTTCAGTTATTACTTTTTATTTTGAACAGTTGCTGCCTGTTGTGACTTTTGTGCAAATAAGCATTCAACTGAGCACGAAAATTTGCTAGTATATAATTCAATCTGGAGATGTGGCATCCATGCCATCTCCTACAATCTCTGAGACATCAAATTACCTCAAATGTGTTGACTTTTAGGCAAGTCTTCCAATCCTTATTTCTGTGGATAATCCTTTTTGCTTCTACTTTACTGCTGTTTCATATTGTTAGTTGGTTTTATGCTGGAAGTCTGTAAGCATTAAGCAGCTAAGTGAGCACTTAAATTTAGAGCATAGTTGCTCTCTTCTAATCAACACGGATGGAGAAGAGCACTTGCAGAGGGCAGTTTGGATTACAGGTTAACCTGCTCTGTGGAAGTACCTAGTTTTCTTTGCTGCTGGTGGCAGTCTCTCTCCAACATTATTCAGGATGAACTTGGGCCCAAGTCTGCTTACCCCAAATAAGAGTAATGATGTCCTGTCTCTGTTTAATTTTTATCCTCAAAAGTTCAGTCCAAAACAAGTTTTGGGTTAGGAGTTCATGAGACCCTAGGATCCTTTGTCAAAGCACCCTACACTATTCCATGCACATTCTTCACCTGTCTTTTATGCATGATGCCTGGGTAGACAGTACATTTCTCAACTTATCTCTTGTATTTATCCCCGAAGAAGTGCTACATGCAAACTTATCCTACTGCATAATGAGCTCAGACTAGCAGTGTGCCGCCATTCACTTACTGAGATGTAACTGATGAGTACTGTCTTATTGAGGGATAGTAAATCATTTGCTTATGATTGTCTACCCATATCCTGAATAGAAATAGAGTCAAGATCAGAAAAATCATTCTTAGCACAGTCAGGTGAAATCTTGGCCCTACTGGAATCTGAAGAATCAAACATAAAAAACTGAGAAATACTTCTAACTTTTATTTATCCACCACTTCCTGACTGAATTTGTATTCCAGACACTGCTGGTAACAATGCCGGCAAAGCAGTCTCAATCTCAAGTGTCAACTTCTCTATCTTAGGAGAGTCACACAACAGGTTTTACGGGCACACAACGAAGCATAGTGTGCATTTGTACCTTGCCAGCCACTCTGTGGTAATTACTTACATCAGTGTTCTCTTTTCATGATAAATGCAGCATTTCTGAGACAATTTACCTCTTGAAGATGAGATAAATCTGATTTACTTTTCTGGAGAGCATGCACTGCTTATTACTAAGAAACAGCTGATGTGTATATTCACACTTCAAGTTATCCTCCTTCAGACTGTACCTGTGCCCTACCTTCTGGTCCATCGTCCATCACTGAGCTAATGAACCCGAACTCTGCTTCCAGGAGGGCACAGCAACTTCAACTTTTGAGACTGAATATCTCATCAAGTCAATAATTGTGATTGTTTATGAGGGAATGTGATTAGATACAATTCCTATTTGTGCTCTTATAGTTTCTGTTTTCTATTTTCTCCAGAAAAGCCACAGAAACTGTGGTTGAAACTGTGGAAAATTTTGCAAATATATTATTCAAGTACTTGTTCAATTAAAGAGAGTTGAATATGTTAGCCCATGGTCACAGGGCTACATAGCTAGGTCTGAGGAAATATTTCTGAGGAAATATTGCTTCGAGATTTTTGGTTGATTGTTCCTATTCTCTTAGGGCATAATACTGAACTTGCAATGCCAAAACCCAAGATGGTCTATGGAGAACTCAGGTTTGATTTTCTTATTAGGCTAGATTTGGCTTGGATATGGTCCTTGTCCAAATATTTTACCTGTCCATTTTTCAATGCAATATTTTTTGACTCACCTTACACTTCAGCACAGTCTACAATTATACTGGTTTTGCTGAGCTGAATGAAAAAGATGGTCAGCTCTTTGTGAATTGTTCAAGCATGGATGTGAAGAGATAAGCCTTTTTCTCTTTAGACTTTGTAATTCGGGGGGGGTTGGTTTGGGTTTTTTTCTCATCTCCTGTCGAATTTCTCATTTCTAAGGCTAAAAAATCTATAAGCCATGCAAAAGCATTTGTGTAGTAAATGGCGTTGATTACAATGTTTGGACTAGAGCAAAGGTAGAGGAGAGTTACATCCATAATCTTCACAATTGGACATGGAGTCAAGTGCAGCCTTCAAGTGAAATGGTTCATATCCTGCTCTAAGAATATCCTCATAGCACCAGGAATAGGGGAAGATTCACCAGGACTAGTACCACCTATTAGCAACATCTGTGGTTGCCCATGCCCCTACGTGGCAGGGAAGTTCAGTGATGGGACAACTCCTGTATCACCATAGTGGCTGCCTCCATCACAGAGATTCTCTTGCCAGGCCTTGCTCAAATCAGAGGAAGTCTCTCTGAGTACAGAACTGCATGAATTGGCTCCACATTTATTTTCATCAACTATGAGAAGGACAGTCAGTTTAGAATGAGGAGTTGGTGCCAGCAGAACTTCTTAATTGCATGATGTTTCTTATATCCACAAATCAGGCTGTTCACACTCATTATCAATGACAGAGAATAAGATTCAGAGAAAAGGATAGTCTGTCTGTACAAATCCTTGAGACCAAAAGGTCTTAATGGGCTCTATATGAGAGGAGAAGTTGATGTTCCCTACAGAATTCATATTTAAGGAAGAATACAGTTCCTATTTTTTGCAACACAAAAATGTCTGTATGGTTTTTGTTCTGACTTCTACAAGTTGTTTATTTTTAACATGTCAAACCTGTATCAAATAAGGCAATTGGAAATAAACAAGGTATATCCTAGGATAAATAGGATTTATCCTATTGAGATCCTAGAATTTCAAATGCTAGGATCAAGTAATCTGTAATAGCAGCCAGCAAAAGCGACAGTGTAGCCAAGTGTAGTATGCTGGGACCCAACAGACGTGGAGTATTTTCTTTCTTGTGTCTCTGAGCTGCTCAAACAGGTCACTCCACTTCAGTTATTGCGTCTAAAACTGTCAATAATAATGCTGTCAAACTTTGTGATGTTAACATCTTCTTTACATGCAGAAACTGCAATCTATCAGAAATAAAAATGTATTTTCTGCAATGGATGGACTGTTGCTTATAAGGCTCAGAGAAGACTGTTAGCAAAGTTACTACTTTTGGTTGCAAAAATTGTGGGTTTGAGTTTATTGCTAGAATGAATTATATTCCAATAAACATTGTATTTCATTTAAAACTTATTTTCTGAATAATACTGCATTCACCACATCAAACTTCATAATTTTTATTCATTTTAAATATAATTCTCTTATTCATTAGTTATTCCTATTACAACAATAGTGTATGACACATTCATTATAAGCAGCACTTATTTTCAGGGACTAATAACTTTTTGAAATAATTGGATTCTGAGCAGAAATTTTCATGCTTAATTTCATCACAGGAGTGAATTTTTTGGATGTTTAATTTTAAAAATCTGAAACCAAGTTGGATTATTTTTCAGACTAAGACATTCAATAATTGGCAGGTATTATTTGGTTTGGGTTTTACCAGTTGGGAAATACACTGCTCAGTCTGGTTTCCTTTCATCAATTTGTTGAGTATTATATTTCATTTTGTGCAAGAAAAAGAAGGGGGAAAAAAACCTCAAGATATATTTTTTTTAAAGCATATAGTGACTCAGCAGCTCAGGTTCTATGGAAAATCAACTAGGTAATTTTGCATAAGTCACTTAGGCTCAAAGTTTCCCAGGGGTATGTAGCTAGGTCTCATTGAAATAATTGCGTTTAATTGAAATTACTTACTTGCAATGGTGTAAGGTGCTTCTAAAGTTTTGGGGTTCTTGAAATTTTGCTTAGAACTGAGTGCCTAGATTAACACAAAAAACCAGCTGATTACTAATGTGGTCCCACTGCAAAGCCCTTGCTAAGGCTCGTTGAAAGTGATAGGAGCAACCTCAGGCACCAGTGATTAATACCAAGACTGTTGGTCAAGGAGAACAGTAAAACTGTACCGAGATATTTTTTAAATTCCTGTAGAAAGCCTGGACTGCCCTTGTGGAATGGGTGCTTGGGCTTCTCTCTTTGACTTGGGTAACCTGGTTTACTTATTTAGTGACGGGAGAATCAAAGCAAGAAGAACTATAACTTCATTCAGTTGTACTGATGTCCCCCATCACATGTGAGGAGATTCTTCCCTGCCAGCCATCTAAAACCAACCTTTACACTCTTTGAAATCCCTCTTTACAGTTTGTCTCTATCTTTGCCCAAAATTCATTCTCATCTGTCTTTGGTGAAGCAAGTGACTCTTGCTTTTTATGCAAAATTGTTTGGTTTATTGTTACTTAATCCTCCCAAAAAAATCACGACCCCCTCACATCTCCCTGTGAGCTCTGTCTGATATGCAGATTGGGAAAGTTTTAGGGTGGGGGCTCTATTATTTGATCAGTATGTTTAGCCTAGTATGAGGACACTGATCCCTGACACCCTGTGCATCATAATAACACAAGGTAATAACAGAGGATTTTATAGGCTAGCAGGTAAACACATGGCAAAAGATAAATAAAGAAGGGGGTTGTGTTTTGTGTAAGCAAAGAAATACAATTAAATCGTCTTGCAGGAACTTCAGTACATAAATCCTTCCTAGCCTTTCTGCTACATTAATACACAATCAACACCTGTGAAGACCTAACCCCATTGCTTTCAGTGATCCACAGTCCTTACCTATAACAATAGCCAAGCTAACTCAAGTTATACTTAAAATTTTTGCTAATCAGTATGGAATTGACTTCTTTATAAAAAGTATTCTGTTCATTTTAAGTGCCGCAACTGGAGCTCTGCCATTTGAAAAGAAACATTTGGGGGTCTGGGAAACAAAACAGGAATGCTAGTAAGGTAATTATCATAACAGTGGACTCTGGGAGTGCAGGAAGTGGTGCTCTGTGGTGCGAATGCAGGTCCTCACAGCCCCCGACTGGAATGAGACATTTCCACTAGATAACTCAAAATAAGTTTTAATATTATTTTTAATCATGAAAATGTTTCAAACACTCTTCGGTCTATTCATTACAGCAGGAGTGGTTATTTCATTTTTTAATAGGAGCACTTACAAACAATCCAAGTGTATTAACCAGCAGCATAAAATTATCAGTGATTGAGTCAATGCTGAACTTCTCACTTGTCAAACAGCGCAGATTGTTTTTCCCTTTTTCTTAGCTCTTAGGTAAATTTCACTGCTAGCTAGCATCTCATACCAGACAAAGAGCAGGGAAGGGATGAAAAAACATGAAGCATATGCGTTGCAAGGCCAACACAATTTCTTGTTTGTGAATGAAAACCAGGGCTGTAAGCTAAGTGAGAAATGCTGGCTGGGAGCTGTCTTGAATTCCTGCAAGTAAAAATATCATCTGGTTCAAAAGGCAAATGAAAGTTGATGAATTACTTCGTGCACGTTTTAATTACCCTATCATCCTGAGATTTTTGTGTATTGATCTGAATAGTAGTAATAAAGCGCTTTCCTCCCCTCACTCCCTTCTAAGCATTAGAGCTTTCTCTATTAGGTATGCTTCTAAGGAGAGAAATTACTCATCTTCCAGACTAGCATGGAGAAAGGGGGAAAAAATACAAATGGGCGGGCATGATCTCTTCTGCTATTCAATATGTTTAAATCTAAATTGTTCATATAATTATTCCAGCATGTATTTTCTTCTAGGCTGCAGTCAGGCAGAAAAATTTAAAACATGAGAAATTGGACAACGCTAATGTGAAGTGAAACATAGTTAAATGTTACGTTCCTTTCAATGTCATTTACCAATAGTTATATATCATACTAAAATGAAAGGAAAATATTAGCCTGAGAGTCAGTGTATTATTGGGATTTACAATAACCAATATTTGAATAACCCTGAAAAAACCCTAAAATTAATATTACCAACATTTGATCAAGAGCCGCTCTGGGCAAAGGTGACTAGGAAAGATACTTCGGCATAATTTCGAGAAGGTATTTTTTGTGAGCTCTTCAGGGATCTTCTGCAATTTAAAGCTAACTATTCACTTTAAATATTAAATAGTATAAATTATGAAAATAAAAAATAAGGATAACAACCTTTATGAGGTGAAGGCAAAGGAAAAAAAAGTGGTTTCACAACAGCACTAAAAGGAAAGCATTTTTAATCTCACATTACAGATAAATTTGGACATTCATTTGAGCCTCAGGTTCTTAAGGAATTTACACTGGGAATTTGGCTCAGCATAAAACTGCAAATTGTCTCATCAAATCACAAAGCAAGACAGTAAGAAACTTGAAAATGACATCTCTCTGTCCAACTTTTCACTCAGCTGCTGGGACAAACTGCCTAATGTCTCCCTATTTTCCTCTCCTTTCAATGGGGGTGCCAAACTCTGCTGAAACTTGTGAGATACTCAGGGGCACAAGCAGAGACCAGTGGGGGCTCCATGAAGCTCTTGCATGAGGCATGGGGCACATGTATGAGCGATGGGACTCCAAATCCCATCTTTACCCAATAATAATTAATAATTAATTAATACTTAACATCCATCTAGTGCTTTACAAGCATTAACTAATTAAGCTAATTCACCCAAGGTCAGTCCTTTGTACTCACACAATACCCGAGATCTTTTTGATCATACACCCTAAAGATTAAAAACAGTATATCAGTAATGTTAGTTTTAGCCTAACATTATTTGGAGATTTTGATCATTAGGGATGGAATTAATCAAATATCTACTGTGTCCCATTTTTGCATTTTATCTTCCATTCTGCATTTACTATTTTTATCTTTATTAATAGCTACTGTTCAGTGGCCTTAAAGAATTTCACCATTCAACAGAAACTTTTCTTTCCAGAGACTTATGCTAATTAGTACCTTGTTTGTGGCTTCAGTGTGATTTATGAGCTACTCTGAGCCCTGAATAACCAAATATCAGGCTATCTCCATAACTGTCTATTAATTTGTTTATCTTTATATCTGTCTACCTATCTGCTGAAATTTAAAACAGTGCAATAACTTTCAGATCAGTGACATTAATGCAGCATTAGATTAAAAGAATGTTACTTTATACAGGCATAAATGTAATTTAGAGGCATTTAGAGGAAGCTATATACTTAACATGATTCTTAGCCAGTGAAGACAGGTTGATCTCACTCATTTTGGGATTGCTAATTTGCAGTTAATTAGGAAGATTGATTCTGTTCTCTGATGCATAGGCCCAACCCTAAATGCATTTTTCCGGTTTCCGTGGCACCATGCTAGTTATCATTGTCAAGGTGCAAGTATAACTGAATGACATGGTCCTTCATAAAACATAATACTTGGGGAGTTTGGGAAAGTAAATCTAGTAATAATCAGCAAACATTTTTCTGGTTTACTCTGTAGACTAAAATCTAGTGTCATCTGCATTTAAAACAACTTTCAAATCACATTCCTTTGAGAAGGTTTATTGCAATTAGCAAATAAAACCAGAGACTTGCTTTAATGCTCAACTAAAATAACACAGTTTCAGAGTTCGAGGGAAATAAAATATTGACATTTTGCTTGAAGGAACTTGTATCCTTAAATAAATGCAGTGGGCATGGCATACTTAAGCTTGTACCTTTTATAGAAGCTAACATTTATTTTCAATGTGTTATCTCTTGAGGAGATTCTTCCCCTGTGCTCTCAAAATACAAGCTGCTATGAACGGATTTGGGGGAGGACTGAAGATGTTGGAATAATTGGCAGCTGGTATGGGATAGCAGTAAATTGCTGCTCCCTTAGAGCAGAGAGAAAGTAGGGGGAGAGCTGTGCTTTAGGAGGGAGTCTCGGGGACACCAAGACTGTGTCTTGTGGGACTGTCCTGGCCCAGTGCATGTTACACTAGGCATGTATAAAGACAGAATCTATTCTTCTCATCCTATGTGATTTACTGAATGAATGGGGTTTCAAAAAGAATATTTTGGATGTGTATATATCCTTGTGCTTGAAAAAAAATCATGAAAAGTACATCTCGTAAGTTGTTACCTGATTTCAAACTGGTCATTTCTCCTCAGTTTGGGTTTCAACACAGCTGTAGGTGTCAGCTTTTCAAAGATAAACCAGGACAACTCCCACTCTGCCTCTGCCACACTGAACTCTGGCAGCATTGGTCTTCCAAGCCAGTCCTCTTTCTCTGCTTCCATACTTTCCCTTGCCATTACACATCGCTGTTACAATATAGCTGTTGCACACATCATCCTACTTGTGTCCTACCAAAGTTAGAGTTACACGGGGGTATTCTTCTATGGTCAGACAAGTTTTCTGGCCAGACTGTTTTAATAAAAGCACACTTACTAGCAGTTTTGCACCATAAAATCTGTTCCAGGTTATCTGCAATGGGAGTACTACACTAATTATTCATAAATAAAATAATTACTTCATTTATCACTTTACAAATAATTCGGAAACTTTTCAAAATAAGTCTACAGAAAATTCCTAGGTAGTGTTTAAAACAGCAAAATGAGGTGTGTTGAGTCAGTCTGGAAAAGTGCAGATATATTAAACCTGAGAACCTATAGAGGGCCAAAGGCATTTTGTTATCCATTTGAGGGAAGAAAGAGATAAGGAGAAATGAGATACTTGCTATAGAATAGTTCCCAGACTCAGTAATTTTCCTTTCAAAATCTCAGTGTCACTGTGTTCAATATCTTTCTCTAATCCCTTAAGCTTTCAGTTTTGCAGTCCTCAGTGCTCACAGTCCCATAAGCCACCAGTTGCAAATAAAATGAAAAATATAAAATACCAAAATATCGACCAGATGTAAGCATGCAGGGTAGCAAGAACAGGCAATGGACACACCTCTCAGTCAGCCCCATCAGCTCATTCAATATACACATGTGGCTTGTTGTCAGTACTTGTGGTTGCAGCCCAAAAGGATCAGGATCAAAGCAAGAGCTTTCCTAGTTCAAAGCCAAATTTGTGTCTTTGCTGGCTCATTTGAATTTTTCATCCAGACTTTCATGGCTTCCTTGTGTGCTTGTAATTACCACATCTTTAAAACCTGACAATCCCTTCATATGGGCCAAATTCTTTTCTCAGACTGTGCTTGTGCTCTACACAGGGGTCCAAGAAAAGATATACATATGCTCTCTACAACACAAACTTTGGGCCTAGATTTGATCCATAAAAATGCGAATAGAAAAATAAACAAGTTGTGAGTATACTTCACAGACAGGAAAAGAAAGTGATTCAGAAGCTTCTGAATAGTATCCTTGGGGCCTGATACATACTTCTAGGGTCTCCAGCAGATATTAGGATAAGTAGATAGCTGAATATTTTTCCTTTGAACAGTAAATCAGCCCAAATCTGCCTAACAGAAGAATTAAGAAGAAGCTTAATTACTCTTGCATTAGTATTTCCAGTGGATGGGTTGTAGGTTTTCTCCTGGTTTGAATACGAAAGCTCTGATCTCCACACTGTGCTCCTAACTCCTGCTTAGGGCTTAGCTCCCATTGATTTCCATGATCAAGAGGATGAGCACCTTTGCAACTCTCCAGACACACAAATGAACTGCCAACTTCCTCTGGAGTGCAGAAATTCTCCATAAGTAGAGAGCCAGTGAATCTAAGACTCACATCACCATACCCACATCCACATGCTCTGGCTATACAATGTTTGTAGGTGACTCACTGGAAGTGAAGATCAGATAGAGTTTAGAACAGGCAACAGGAAGTTTTAAACAGGTGTGGAGGAAAAAAGACCTGACCTGGAGATCACAGGGCCATAATCAGCTATAGCTTACTTTCTACACAGAAATAGTGGACACAGAAATAGATCACAGGGAAACAGAAAATTGGAGAATACTTATAGAAGGCACCAAAATTATCTATTTCTGATTTGAACCTTCTGTGATATGTGGTTTTTAACCTCATTAACACCTCCTCAACCAACAGGATAATTACAAGCCTTTCTCAGCTTTTCCATTCCCACACTTTTGGAGGTTCTGTCTGCCTCTTAGCAGCCAGTTAAATTCTCTTAAACATCAGCTTATCCTTTTCCTCTGACTCACAGTTTCCTCTTTCCTCCATTTCTCTTTTCCTCCCTGATCTCCCAACCTAATTCATGACCACCTCTGAGCCGAGTCAGCAGCCCATCTCAGCTGTAGTGACTCCCATTATCCCTCACTTTCCTCTGTGCATGCTTAAATCCTTTCCTGACCTCCAGCAGGCCTTCCTACCTTGGATAATCCCACTGAGAGGTGCTCACTAGGCTGGGAGTCTCTCCTGGGCTTGCATCAGCCTGCTACACTCAAATCTCATGCTCTGAGGCTTCCTCAGGTCAGACACATTCTGCAATGAATCTGACCTGGGGAAGCCCTGAAGCACAAGATATTTGAAAGGAGGATCAGTCTGAGGTTTGAAGTGGAGAAGGGGGGCGGCGGGGTGTGTGTGTGAGATTCGTGTTCAGACCAGGTCTTATTGTTTCTGAACCAGTTTTTCCACTGCTAGCTAACCATCACAGGTACCCAAAACTTAAGCTACTCAGCAGGTCAAATTACTTGTTATTGAGGTGGAAATAAGAAAAAGGGGTTTTCTTCCCCATTGTTTTCCCTAAAAAGTACTTTATAAAGATGTGTGTGGATGTATACATGTAAGAGCAGTGAAGCATTTAGAGATTATAATCATTCCCTGAATGAAAACTGATAAATATAAATATTTAGCAAGTTTGTTTAAAATGTGAAAATAATATTGATTAGGACTGTGTGTTTGTTTACACTGTTTTGGTAGTGTCAAGATGCCTGGCTATAACTATCAGGACCTGTCCACCTGTCAAAGAGCAACTGGATTGTTTTACCATTGTCTGCCAGCAGGAAATCTCTGGGTCTGTACAGGCCTCACACAAACAAAAAAAAGAAAAGCGAAAAACCAAACCAAACCAATTAAAAAAAAAAAAAAAAAGGAAGACTTTCTAAAACATGCAGTTCATTATGAAAACAACGTGTTTCTTAAAGCTTTTTGGTTGTCGTTACTCTGCCATGTTTTAGTATTTGTAGAATTTGGGTATGAAAAGTAACTAGGTATGAGATAATTGTTTTCAGATTTAAAACAGAAACCAAGAAAAATGCTTTAGCCTTACAATCATGACAGAAAATAGTTGCATTACACAAATCAGTTCTTTAAAAAAGGAAACTCATTCTATAAGTAGTTGTCTTATCCAGCTATGTCTAAAATAGGCCTAACTCTATACCTAGTATCCCAATTACATAATGTGATATATTAAAATAAGTCTCCTTAATGTTGCATTGCAAATGGTTTGGAGTCCAGGAACAACCTTGCAGTAGGGACGGAGTGACCTTTTAAAAAGAAAAATGAATTGAAATATACTTTCATTTTTCAGAAATATGCATGAAAGTAAAAACTTGACAGCATGGAAGAACATAAGCAAATATATCTTTTTATTTGAAGATAAAAAGAAGCAGGGGCTAGATAGGGAAAGGAAAAAACCTGTGAAAAAAACGGATGATGCAGTTTTTACGAATAAGCAGCTTAATGTATCTTGGCACCCACAGTAAGCCTTGTAGGAGCTCAAAGTGCCTCAGGCAATCTGTGAGCAGAATAGCAATTTTATTACTTTGTCATTAAACCAATTTCACAGCAGTATTGTTTGTTAATGAGCAGCGGCAAACGAGCGAAGATGTCACACACTGGAATAGCAGTGAGATTTGTGACCCAAGCTCAGAGCACTAAGATGGAAAGACCATGGCTATAAAAAAGGAAATACTTTGGGATGAAATGCAAAGTCTATACAGCAGAGCTTGTGTTTATGAGCTACCATTTTGCTAAGAGCTGCGAGAGAAATAAAGGTCTGGAAATATGCAGTTAAAACAGGGCCTATAAAATTAAAACCAAATTAAAGTATAGCAGAGGATTACTGCACAGGCTGTACTCTACAAAATATATTTTAAGCGATGAGGTGAAATCTAAATCAGTTTTGTTTGAATTTGGTTGGTATTTATAAAATTCAGTAAAGCAATGCCAAATTCAAAACCAAAGCAGCAGCCCAAATCCTGTGGTCTCTGATCTATAAGCTTCACTTTGAAGAAATTCAATTTACCAGTACTTAATTAGCAACTTGTCTTCTCTTTGTAAGTGAAGATAATATACAGGTTTATGTAGGAATATAAATACTGAACAGACACAATCAGTCTGCCTGCACGCATTCACACATATACACATGCATGCACGGACGCATCCTGATTCTGTACCAAACAGTGAATCAGAATCACCTAGCAAAGACAGATTACATGAAGCTGAACTGCATCATTTGATGGGACTCCTTTTTTTTTCCTTCATCATCTTCTCCTTTTTTTTTTTTTTTTTTTGAGCCAGGGCTGATCTTACAAAGAGATTGGGAGACAGCCTTGAGGGATACAAGAAACAGTGCCAAGCAGGCACATTATTGAATCCCTGCAAGGCATCCCGAGGTGAGTTTGCTGCCTGAGCTGTCTTTCCATGTTTATACACAAGGAAAACTAGTTCAAGCAGTGCAATAAGTGGATCAGCATGACTGACTTAAAGGAAGAGGGGAAAATTAGCCCACCATTTTGCTCCGTTTGCACTAGATATGGGGAAATAATTTTGCTGTCAGGACTTGCTTCTGAGCCACCTCCTTTCTTTCCTGTAATAAAGCCCCACCCCATTTGTTTCTATTACAATCACATTATTTAGCATAATTATCCTCTTAAAAATATCTAGATCACTATAAACGCTTCCGTTCTTTTGCCTGTTTGCTACCTCACCCATGAGGATTTCGGCACAGTAGCTACCATACATTTGTGGAATGCTTTAAGGGCTCTGGCAACAGAATAAATTTAGCATATTTGTGCTTGTCTCTGTGCCTCTGTGGATCTCACTTCCAGTTTCTCACTCTCCGTGCGCGGAGTCAATTTGAACAATGTATTTCACTTCAGTTCACAAGCATGCTGACCTCTCTATCCAGTGATTAATATTTTTAGATGCTTGGTTTCATAGCTTGGTAACTCGTGCATGTTTTCTGCTATTTAACTAAGTGGGTAAAGGGGACGCTGCAGGAAATGCTCATTGTTGAGCAGTAGGCGGTGCTCACAGTTCTGGGAGCTAAGCTTAAGACTGTTTTCTGCCTGACAGGGCAAGACCCCTAGACAAATCCCTGGCTGGGTCTGTGGTAGTTGGCAGCCATTCAAAACTGGTTCTCTGCCAGCAGTATTACTAGATAGCCAGACAGATCAATTCACTTTTACATTCCCGCCATTATTTATAGCACACTGTATATCTGCTCTTGCTTATGAACTAATGATTAGCAAATATAGTACACATAAAACATAAGCATTTGTTCTGTGGAAGGCTTTCTGTTGCTGATATTGCAGATAGTTTTACAGGTCATGGAGCCTTAAAAAGGATTTAAAGGGCATGTCTTGTGCAACATTTGTTCCTTTGAAAACGATGCTCCCTTCCTATTTTTGTGTAATTGGAGAGGATAGAAAGGTTTACTTGCTGCTTATGTTTCATTGAATTCTTGCATTTCCCCCTTCTCCCACAGACTTCTATGGAAAACACATAGGAAGAGAGGTTTATACAGTATTATTTGTTATTTGGGAACTGTAATTCTATGTATGACTTAGGCTTTTCTTTTCAAAAGTATCTATTGGTAAAAACTAACAAACAAACAAACACACACACACACACACACACACACACACACACACACACAAAACCCCCAAATCCTAAAACCAACAACCCTGCTTACATTTTAGAAGTCGGGGCAACTATAACTTTGTAAACTGTAGGGAAAGAAAACAGATGATTTTAAAACTGGTGAGAAAATACCATATCTTTACCAAGCTCTTTTGGCTGTTAAAATACTAGTTATAGTACTAATTGCTTCAGTTGCTCACGTTTTTGAGCTAGAATGGGAAAAGTCAAACCTAAGGCCCCGGCTCCAAAACAACAGAGATCTACTGAATTTTTAAAATCCAGATACAATCCGAACTTTTTGGCCAAATTAATGCTTGGCATAAACATGGCAAAGTGGGTCTGCACAATTTGAATATTTTTAGCTGATAACTGCTACTGGTCTTGCCACAAGTTGCTCTGAGATAGCAAGGCTTATGCTTATTACACTGAATGTTATTTCCCTGTAGAGTTCACAATAAGGTGGGAAACATACTTTCACTTTTTCTCTGAAATGAAGTTCAAGACTACTGCAGCATGTGAACTTTCAAAAGTTTCAAAACCAGCTCACACTGAACTGTATGAATTAATTCAAGGTGTGCTGCTGGTGGAGAAATGTCATATAATAAGGAAATCTGGTAATTTGGTTTCCTAAACTGTTAGTTAACCCATACTTTGGTCTGGGATGAGTTGTGGGGAATCACGGTGTCAATATGGTCTTATGAAGTTGTCCCCTTTCCATTTGTCAACAAGTACACCAAAACAGCCTTTTGTGTAGCCTCAATTCCCTTCCTGGGAAGTGAGCACTTACAGGTACTCAACTAAGAGTGCAATGCTATGATTGGTGCTTTCTAGAACAGCAAGATAGCAAAAATTACCATAATAGCAATCAACATAACTAAACCGAAGTGATTTACATCCAGCAAAAATCTGGCCCAATGGAACAGTAAAGGTAGAATTAGCTTTTCCTACCACTTAACATCAAAAATAAGTGAAGAGGAATAGAAATGCTTGAACAACATAAGATCCCTAAAGGACACATGCTCTGATAAAACCTTTCTGCTCAGAAATATGTGACTAAAGCTGATTTGTGAGTGTTTTGCACCTTATGTGATCACCTCCACACTCAATGCATACAAAAGCCCACAATACCTAAAAAACTAGCATCTTATATTGCCTTTGTATTAAGTGATGTATATGCCCAAGATGTGGGTCAATGAAGAATCAGGAATTCTGGCTTTGCAAAAATCTTCTCAAGTCAGAATTTTCAAAGAGACAGTCATGTCTAGTGACTAGTACACAAAAGTGAATAATCTAGAATAGATAAGGTGTAGATAGGTGTAGAACCTTTCTACATCTCCCTGAAACCTCAGCCATCTTCCCTTTTTTAGTTATTTGGAGGATAAAATTGGAATGGTGAACTCAATAGTTCAATGTCACTAATGATAAAAAAGCAATTTCCAGGCAAAATTGAGCACAGTGAGAAATTAAAAGATTTACTATATTTCATCTTAAAAAGCACCAATGTAAGAAGAAAGAGGTTAAAAAATTTGGATGGGCATGTACACAGAATCAGGAAAATTGTAGTTCAGAGTGTGCTTCTTGCCTTAAATAGATTACGATCATTCCTTGATATCTACTAGCTCTATCACTTGTTTCTTTTTCTTCTCTATTCTTCACCTAAATTCAATGACTGATGTAAAACACAGTCCATACAGAGTTTCTGAAGTCAAAATTCCACATTGCACTTGCATAGTAGAAATCTCTTCTTGGCCAAGACTATCAGTGAGGAAAGCCTTATCAAAAATTCATTTTTCATTGTGGTTTTCAAAACTTTGCATTTTGAAGGGCTTTTTATGAACCATCTTTTATCAGACAATGTAAAATATGCTGTATTTCACTTGCTTGTTTTAACATAAATCAACCCCCCAAAAAGTTTCTACAGCTCTTCTGGCCTCATTCATTTGTAAGTCTGCAAGTTTAATAAAGACTACTTTCTCTGTGTAGGAAGAATATGCCATTTTACATGGTGGCAAAAAAGCAAAGCAAAACAAAATGAAAGCAGCATTTTTTAAGCAATGCCATATCTCAAAAATGTATATATTATATGTTGACAGGCAGTGTCCTGTAAGGCAGCCAGTAAGTTCTTTGGAAGACACTATGAATGTTTCTGGGGTTTATATTGAAAAATAAATCAAGATTTTTCTATTAACTTTACAACCACATGGAACTTCAACTTCCTTAACACTGTACTCTTTCACAAAGGTCTTGAGGTCTGTCCATGTATTTAGTTTAGTCAATGGGAGCTATAAAAGGAGGAGAGAAATGAAGGCACAGTAGTTCAGAGCCCATTTCTACACAGGAAAACAACACTGTTTTCTGGAATGAAAGATGAGTACCACTGATCCTTTGAAGTTCTCATTATCTCACTACTTAGATCTGAGGGTGAACTTAGGAAAGTCAGTCATTTGGCTCAAGATAAGGCCTTTTCTCAGTTGCCTCCTATACCTTTAGCTTTTTCTCGATCCCTCATTTCTCAGACTTTACTCTCTTTGCAGATGAAAAGTAGATGCCCTCTTCCTCACAGATACCTTTGGTGTTTTTCCTGAAGTGAATCACTAGTTTAGCACTTTTTAATAAAATTCATTATTAATATCTATGCCCTTAATTATAATGACCTAAAATAATTTTATTTGGAATCAAAAATTTCCTCTCTTGCTGAGTATCCCATTGCTAAGTTTAGTCAAAGGCCACTGATACAAAGGATAAAGTAGTCTGATCAGCAAAAAAACTGAGATGACTTTTAGAGGACTTACTCAAGAACAAACACTCAGAACTCATTCTTCAGATGAGGTCTAACTCCATTAGGCTGTCATAGCACCTGCCTAACTCTCAGTCATGTTAATGAAGTTATCCATGTGCTTATAGACAGGCACATGCTTAAGTAAACTGCTAAATCAGGGAGAGCAAGTCTCAACAGTCTATGGCTCATCGAGGTTCTGGAGGGTCGTGTTTGTATAAAAGCAGTTCTGAAGAGGAACTTTATTCCTCAGCCACAACTTAAGGTTTATTTGTACATGTTAAAATTCCAACTTAGATGTAAAATTTTTTTTTCTCTCCGAAAATCACAGACAAACCCCAGAAGCAGTGCTGTAGTTTGAGCATCAGTTTGGCTACAACATTTCCTTCAGATTTGAAATATGACATGATGGTAAAGCAAAATTAAAGATGAGTCCAGAATCACACTATGAACCTCTGCTGAGGTTTGTGTTTTCTGCTGAAACCCAGTATTATAATAATTTTATTTGATTGTGCTTACTGCAAGTATTTCCTACAACTCTACTCAGAAATTTCTGGTTTTCTTCTTTCTGAGAACTAGTCCAGGGCACCTAATTTGTAGACTTATTAGTCATAATAAGGCAGCTCCTAGAAGCTCCAGCTGAGATGCAAAGCTCACTGTAGACAGCATCCACGTAGTAGTGGGTCAATTCCAAATGACCCTCACAGGCTTTTATAAATACCACAATGCACATGTCTGGTTTATGTACCTGGATAGCTTTGGAAACCTGTCCCCTAAATTATTCAATCACCTGACAAGGTTATAACAGTCTGCACAGCCTTTCTGACAATAACTATTAGCAGTGAAGGCAGGAAATGGATTCACCATGGGCACAGTGTTCAGTTACCAGAATGTAGCACTGAGACGGACCTGTGTGCTTCCACAGAGGTGTTCAAACAGTAAATAATTAAACACTGAAGCGACAAATGTAAGCTGGTGAAAAACTTCAAAAACTGGTTCTTGGAATATCTTACTAGCGTATTTGTGTGTTATAGACAATATATTATAGAATAAGTCAGAAATGCAAAAAAAAGTGTAATTAAAATACATTAGGTGGAAAAGCATTAGGCATAACATAAAAACATTTTTTAAAAATATTTTTCTCTAAATATAAATGCACTTTGTTGCTTCATTCTCTGACTTCCCCAGAAAGTGACACTGGGGCACTGGGGAGGTAATGTAAGTGAGGCAGTGTTTGGGGGCTGGCAGATTAAGATCATGTTGTCAAAGTCATTTTATTCTTTAAGTCTCTCATTCTGATTGTCTTTGCTCCTATTTCAAAGTCTGTTAAGGTGAGCTAGAGTTTTTCCACAGATTTCAATTTTGAATTTTGAATCAGTCCTCAAATAGCATTTGAAATAACTTATTCAAACAGCTTTTGCAGGGCGATACATAGAGATGTGTTTCCTGCAAAGGACTGCAGCAGTTTGTGTTCAGCTCTTCCTTTTTTTCATGTGTCATGACATGGAGATAATAGCAAATGACTGAAGATACCTACAGTAACACCTGTATCACCACAGAGGTGTTACAGACCTCAATACTCTTCTCTACCATTATAGTGTTCAGTACTGTTCACCAGCATATGAAATCACAGAGAGGTATCTGCAAGCCATACTACTAAACATGTACCTGATATAGGTATTTTATCTTGACCTCAGGGCATAGATTTCATGAATGTTTACTCTCGTAAATTTAGGGAATATGAATTGTCTCTGGTGTATGTGGTGACTTTACAAATTTAAAAGAACTATGGTGCAGTAGTAATGCAAGATATACCACCACGGAGATGATACAAAGGGAATTATTCCCACAGACTCCTCTCCAGCAATGCCTCTACCCATGTTTTCTTTATGCTTGGTCCCTAACAGTCTACTCTGACCCTGACTTTGCATATCAACTTACTTCAAAGAAACAGTCATTTAAGGGGGTGCAAACATGAATTGTTTCAGTGGAAGCATAGTACTCTTTGCTTATGCTGGCATGCTCAGAAAAGGGCATAAAGATTCTCGTCTCCGTCCACTGTAAAACAAGCAAAAACATCAGTGTCAGATAAATCAGAAGGTACTCTGACATGCATGCTTCACTTCTGCAATGAATCTCCAGGTTAAGAAAAATGGCATGGCAATGAGGTAATGATTGTATTAATCAACTTGTTTACTTATAATCTTCAAATATATAAAATAGTTTTATTTAAAGGGAAAAGAAAATGGATGCATTGATGTTTATTACTTATAACTTTCCTCCAGGGTCCAGTAATTACTGGGCCTGAAATTTATATCCTGTAAAATACAGAATCATAGAATATCCTGAGTTGGAAGGGACTTATATGATATAAAATTTTGGGAGATATTGCTCTGATGATACTCCTGCTTATCCCAAAGTAAATGAAGAGAAACTTTGCCGACGTTGAAAGACTTTATATAGTGCAAAAACAGGGAAAATTAGACTTGCTATTCCTGTGATGGGCCTAGAACTAGATCCCTGAAAACTGCTGGATTCTCAGAATCATAGAATTGTTAAGGTTGGAAAAGACCTCTAAGATGATCAAGTCCAGTCATCAACCATGTTCACCACTAAACCATGTCCTCAAGTCTCACTTCAGAACTTTCACCTCTTGTTCTTTTGTTGGCCTCTGGCAGGTTGTTTCACTGGAAAGCAAAGTGAATGGACTTTTCCATTCCCCTCTATGGTGTTCACTCCATCAGACAGTTAATGGCATCTGTTTTCAAATGAGCCCCATGTTACAAAGAATTTCAAGTTTAATTGCTTAATAGGAAATATATCTAAAAGAAATCCATAGAATAAAAGAAAATAGGCCTGGATTAAAACTAAATAGAGCTGAAGTGAAACGAATATAGAGAAGCTTCCATATTTTCTCATTATAAGCAGATGAAAACAGTTGTTTTGCCTGCTGCTACAATTTCTGAAGTCTACATCAACACTCCTCCCCTTTTTAAACTGAGGGCTCTAGTAACTCTTACTGAAACATGATAGTGGAGATACCACATTCTGTCATATTCTGGTTCAAGTTGTGCTTCCTTAACACAAAATGTAGGTTTGCCCACATATATATTTGAAAAACAACTAAACATTTCAGGTGTCCCACCTCTCTGTGAACACTGTAGAAGTACAGTAAATTCCTCCTCTACCTGTACATTATGCCTCCTACTTTCAAGTAGCTGTTTTTTACTCTTCTTTCTGATTGCCAGATTAGATTTCTTCTCACTGTCTGCAAACATAAGAGAGTCTTTATTGGGATTTTTTAAATCCTTCTCTTTCCTCCCCCTTTTCTGAGAGAGACATTAACCTAGAGAGTCATGAGGACATAGTAATTTGTCTGTCTACCACTTTGGTACAGTGTTTATCTTATGAATGAGGAAGTATGTCATATGCCAAAATATTTGCAATTCCGGGCCTAAGTTTTAGTCCAGTTCCTATCAGTACTTGCCAAAAGTCAATTACTGGTATTTGTTTCGTGGCTTGTGAGAAGTGAATTGGTGGGTCTTGGCATCCACATCATACAGTTAGAATTACCTGGTATTCTCTTTGGTAGTCCCTCAAGAGAGACAGCTAAATGACTCAGTCCTGAAATTGAAAATTTCTATTTTTTATTTAGAAATTAATTATACAAAATCAAAAGCACAGAATGAGGACAAAATTCTTTTTGTAGATTTTCTAAAAGCAGTAAACCCACACGTACAAGGGAAGAAGATAAAGATGTTAAGAAAAAAAAAACCCTAGACAACAGTAATCAATTAAACACTCATAAATAAAGAGGAAAAAAAAAAAAGAGGAGAAAAAAATTCATCCAATTCAAATGATGAGGTAAAGTGCTCTTTTATGTTCCATTGCACGTCCTGCAGGAACAATAACTTCTTTTGAGAATCAAGACTGAAATCCAGGCATTTTTAGCTCACACGAAAATATGTGTTTTGATTGAGCATTTATATGAGATTAGAATTCTTAAATATCTGTATAATTATCCACATAAAAAATAATCTTAGTACGACTTCTGAAAAGTTACATGTGAATAACAGTTGCAGAACAAATTGTAAACCAGACTCTAGTAATTGAAGCTAGTGCAATCAGGCCTTCAGCCATCATGAGAATTTCAGTCAGAGAAAGGTAAATCCTGCGCAGTGTAGAGGCACGGATATATTAGTATCTAGATATCTTTGTGTCTTTCATTGTCAAGTTGTCTCAAAAACAATAGAAAATGTATCATGTCCAAATAAGGAAAATGAAAGGTGAGATGGAAAAGAAATTATTATTAATTGAATTAACTGACAGGAAACTGAGTGTCAGGTAGAGTAGGGGCTTGGTTATTAGAGAAACTGTAGGAATAGCATGGAAGATGTCTCTGAGGCATAACAGTAGCAGAGTTTCCTACTTTGCTTTTGCTCATGACCGACCACTATTTGCTATAGGTTGCTATCATTTCAGTGCTGGATTTTGCCCTGGCTTCAAGGAGGTGTGGATGAAAAAGGAATCAATTCTAAACTCCACTCACTCCTACTCTTTCTTTACTAACTTGCTTCTGAAAGAGAAAGTCCTAAACCCTCTCCCTTCTTTCCACACTCCTAAACCCTCTCCCTTCTTTCCATACTCAGAGTCATCATCTACTAGTAATTGGTTTATGCATGTTAGTAAAGAGAATATGGGACAGATTCAGAAACCAGACACAAATCACTCAAATCCAGAGCCTTACTTCAATCCCTAATCTGTCCTTCCTTTGTACTGCCACCAAGGAAGAGCAAAACAAGCACCCAACATTCCTTTCCAGGTTCACCACAGTGAGTCTGAGTTTCTTACCCCAAGGATTTTGCACTGTATGTTTGCACTATCCACTTGAAATGCAGTTATTTTAGTAGCAGGTGGGACCTCCATTGCTGGACTATCCCCTACTCTTGCTGAAGGATGATGACAGTGATGTATTAGGTCTTTCTTCTTTGTAATTACCATGACACTGTAATGAGCAAGTATTCACTTCACACTTCTTTTCCTGATAAGCTATTGGTATAGATTGGTGGTTTCCTTTTAATGCCTGGTTCATTAGATGGTATAAATGTATGTAGCATTTTTAGCTGTGGTTGAGGAAAGCAAGGAATGTTGAGGTTAAGGTTTATTATGACTGTCATATTCAGGAATGGAGAGCTATATACTATTTCTGCTCTGAGTGTCTGCACATAACTCCAACTGACACTGGAGTTATGCATTTGCCTGAAAGCTGTTTATCACCCTGTGAGTACTCGCTGTTTCTAGGGGTGATCAGGACAGAGTAGATCTGAGTACCAATTATTTTGTACCTCCTTAAAACTTTCTGTGAAGCTAGATTAAAGAAATGATGACATAGTATTTAGGAATGTAAAATCCAACAGGTAATAGCTCTGTCCCTAGAACCACAAACATGCAGACACTACTTTAAGAATATTCAACAGAAGCATTTACTATGTAGAGGGCACCATACAATTGCCCTCCCCTGACACTTGCAATACAAGTGCTTCATGAAGGAATAAACCCCTGAAAGCTTGGTTGCAATTTACTTCTTTACTTCCTGCACATAGTACCAATGATAGTTGAACTGAAAAGCATTTTAAAATTCATAAATATATAAGTAGCCATTATCTAGTGGAAAACATATGTCTGACTATAGGACCTGATCCACTACTCAGTTTTAAACTAATGTAACTCCATGGTAATCAGTGAGGGTGCTGTCATGCAACTGAAGAAGCATATGGCAAATAAGATTTTTAATACATGTAAGGGTTGATTTGCTTAAAAAGAAGGCCACCATTTTAATTGTGTGTTTATTTTGGGTACTTTAAACCAAATGCCCAGAAAAACAGACATTCAGAGTAACTGGATACTTTTAAAACCTGTTTGTATTGTGACTGACAGAAAGCTGAGAGTATTTAGCTACATACTTCTATTACGGGGGGGGGGGGGGAACACGGACATGCTAGGCTTTTTTTTTTCCTTTTTGTGGGATAGAAATTTGTAACCAAATTTAGCTGCTCAGTAATAAGAAAGTGATTTCAGCTGGAGGAATTTGTTTTAATGGTTAAGACAAAACTTCATAGGTAGGTTAGTGGAAAGTGAACAGGATGATCTTTATATGTTCATAAATGCAAACAGTTTAAGACCAGAAGAAGACTCCATTAGAGTCTTCAGTGTGACCTGTTTTCTCTTCAGTTTCACCTAAATTATCTCTGTACCACATAGACTTGAGTTTGGTTGTTTTGGTTTTTTTTTAAAGAGCATCCCATCTCAATTTTTCTGCAAATTGTTGACTCCTAAAGTGTTAATCATTACACTGTGTATTAGTAAAGCATGTGTGGGAAGCAGAATCAGTAATTCACAATGCTAAGTTTATATAAAACCAACAGTCCTCCCTGCTGCCCTCCCCCAGCTCCTGTGCAAACCTAGCATCATAACCTAGGGGATGAACATAAGTGAGCACGCGGCTCTGATGTTATTTGCACCTTTCTGATAGTTAAGCTTTTTGGAGGGGATCTGCTGTGGAATTTCAAAGACAATAAGCAAACTCGCACCAGACAAATAAAGTTGCATTCCTTTACATTTTAGATGTGAGACATAAAACAGATACAGTGCCATTCAATCCTTTATCAAGGTGACATAACCCCAAAAAGCTTTGATGCTGCCTATCGCAAATCTCATGAGGAGCTGAGTTGGAAACAAAATCTGATTAGTTTGTTTGACTCGTATTTCTAACTGCATGCATTTAGAAAGGGTTTCTGTACAATTCTCTTCCCCTCTCTTTATTGTGTGGTTTGCTTTGTTTGCTTGCATTTACAACTGCCATTACGTGAAAGTGTTACAAGTATAAATAATTTAGAAGATAACTCTGTGGGGATACTAATAATAAGTCCCTGCTTTTTCTAATAGCAACGCATTATGGTTCTGAGAACTGCTATTCAGTAGGAACAGTTACACAACATCACTGTATCATGGATATTGCGGATGTTGACAATAAAATAATTTTGACATCTTTCTTAATTAAGTGTATTTTCCTTCTTTAAAATGCCCCTTTTGTTTGTGACTGCTTTAAATTCTCAAAAAATAACCAAAGGCTTCTTCAGTGGAGAGACGGATGGACAGACAGATACATCCATCTGGTTTTATCTGTCTTAAGTGTTTGGATGTAATACCTTTCCCCAGTAAGAAGCCACAACAATACAATTATCTATCAATGCACAATTACTGCTAAGGGAAATCTAATCAGTTAATAGAGGTTAAGAAAGACAAATGTACAAAGGTAATAAGTGGTTCAAACTCAAACAGTCCTACTCTGTTCACTCTCATTTAAAGGCAAGAAAAAGCTTTTAATGGGGTTTTTCTTACTTTTACTCCATCATTTTATAAATTGCTTTGCCAACCCCTCATAGGAAAATAGTAATTTTAAGTAGGCCAACATCAAGCTCAGGTTGTATGCACTTGGTGGTAATGATAGTGTAGCTGCCCTTTCAGAAGTAAGTCAGTCCAACATTCAAGTATTTTTCTTTATTTTTATATATTTTGTTTACTCTCCAGCAAATTAATGGGTGATGTCAGTCTGAATGACTCTTTCTTAGACAAATCAAGCTCCTTATCATGCTAACCTCATCCTGAGGTCTTTTGGAAAGTCATAGGGCAGGCAGACACCGTTTAAAGCAGTCATAAGTAATAGACAACTTGGTGCCCCGCACACAACAAACAGAGAGGATTAAACAACTCGTGAGGTGTAGCGGCCACCCTCTCACAGAGATGCACACTGTTTCAGGACCTGGTTCTTCGGACTATATTATGGAGAAAGATATCGATTATAGATAAGCATAAACTGCTCAAAGCTACATTTTGGGTTTGTGGATTGTTTTGGGTTTTTTAACAAACATTGCAGAGCTTTATTAGAACCATATTCACATCTTCTGTTCCAAAGCGTAGTTCTGTTGTGATGATTCTCAGGACAAATTATTTAGATGTTAAAGGATGCATAGTCCATTAAAAAGTCCCCAGAACTCAAGAAGTAGTAGGAAAGTATCACTTTAAAATATCGTGAAAAGCTTCACACTAATGCCTGTCAGAGTTAAAATTACTGATGAGATGGAACAAGCCACAGCTGCAGCTACTGCAGATTGCTTGGCTAACAAACTATTACAATAAATAGCGTATTGTCTAAATGAAGTTCATGTTTTAGTATCATTTTATATATATGGGTTTATAAGCTGGCAATCAAAATTGACACTGAACCCAGAGCAACAGTGCTCTCTCAGGCATTTTTAAATATAAGACTTACTTCTCTATACTCCTCATACATTTATTCCCACTGTCCAAAATCCACATACATGTCCTAGTGTTCCTAATGTTCTTTCTCTCATGCCTCCAGTGTCCACCTCTTTTCCTACTTCCATTTCAACAATATGTCTCTTTTGCTTCTGCCTTCATCTCTTCTCACCTTGACAATTGTAGTCGCCTTCTCTCATGACTCTAAGTCGCAGTTCTTCAACCCCATTTAATGTGTCAAATGCTGATGCTTCCTTCTCACACACACATCAAAAAAAATCACCTCCTACTTTAGGCATTCTTCCTACATTCTTTTCTGGATCAATTTCAAAAATGTGTTTTTTAAAGAAATGTTGAAACCTACTTCAACATAGATGTCTCTTTTCTTTTTTTCATATTCTCCTCTCTACTCTCTGTCTAATGATGTCCTCCCCCCAGTTCAGCAATCTCAGTTGAAAAATACTTCCTCTCTACCATAGCTCCCATCTAAAGAGCCTCTCTGTATCTAAAGAGCCTTTCTGTATCCTTGGCTAGCCATATATTTTCTCCTCTGCCTGTACATACCTCTTAATTTCCCTCCATGGAAACTGGTTTGGGACAGAGTTCATGAGGAAGATTAATACTGTATGGCATGCTTAAGCAGTTATTATAGGTCTGTGCTATATTGGAAAAACACAGAGCATGATCTCAGTAGCAGTTGGAATAAATTTGGCAAAAGGATGAAATGGGGGTTTTTGGTCTGGATGCAAACCATGCCCACAAAGATTTTCCCTTTCCAATTTTTTATCTGTAATTATTACACCTGAAAATGAAATGGAGGCACCCATCTTAGCTGCACATCTTTGCATCACATTTGTCCTAGCAATAAGGTACTTGAAACTGTGAGATTTTGGTTTCAAATTATGATGTAGAATTTGATATTATGAGGTTTTCATGTTTGTTCTTTTATAGAACCTAGTTTCTTGTACTAAAGGAATACAGGTCCTCTATAGAGAGAGGTTTTTGACTGCGAACACATGTACCAGGCATCAAAAATTAGGCAGCTAACTGGACCACTCATCTCAGCAAAACTGATTGGTGGTTAAGGGATATACATAAAATACAGCTGAATTTTCCAACTCAGGCTTCTGTCAAAACCCTTTTAGATTGCTAAATTTTTCTTTGGCTATTGATCACTATATTTGTGTTTATTTATTTCACTGACTCACAGAACTAATGTATTTTCTGAAATGCCTCTGAGAACTCAGGTGAGACACCACAGGCTATGCTGCCTTAGCCTAGAATTTACTAGGATTTAAGCAGATGTAGCATTACAAGGGTCTGCTAAACTTCATAGGATTTATAAAGATATAAAGCATATCTTTTATTATTACAATGATGCTAAAATTTTGTGGGTAATAATATAGTCATGTTGGAAAGACTGGGGAAGAATCAAGAAAAGGAAATGGAAACAATTCTCCTTTACTTGTTCATCTGAATGGGTTGTTTTTATTATTCTGTTTTACAGAAGGCAAGTTTACAAGTTTGCAAGTATAAAGGCATATTTGATTTCCAAAATAGTTAAATATTACAAGATTTTCACTATCAAAGTAAAGATTTGATTATTCCTAGAAAAGTACATCATTGACAATTTTAATAATTCAAAGCGAAAAATGAATAACTTTCCCTCTTCTAACTGCTTGATTTAGTTTCCTATGTTTTCTTCAGTATGGATACTGAATTAGAAGAAAAACAATGTATTTATTTCATTTATAGTTAATATCATAATGCTGAACTACTTCATTTGAGGATTCTGCCTGTGAATTTCGTGCATTTTTTTTCTCTGTTCACCAGCTTTTTTTTGTTTTACATAATGTTTCTATTGACCTTAAATTTTGTGTTTCTTTCGAAAGTTGGTTAAGGATGTTCTAAAACTTGGCTTGAACTTCTTATGAAAGCATTATTATAATATTGGCTTATAAACCACAATAAAAGATCTATGTAGCATATTTTACAAAATATTTCCTCATTAATACACATTTATTTGTTAGATGTGTATATCACTTGTTTCATACCAGTGTCAAGCACAAACCCTGCAATCTCGAGTTTAAGCTAACCTTTAGCCACCATTGACATTTCCAGCATCATCATCTAGCTGCTGTTTAGTCCCAAGAAGCTTAAAAACTTTTGGTCCACATATACTTATTTCCTTTGGTGAGCATGCTCAAAACTGCTTAGAATGGGATATAATTGAGAAACATGGAACTGTAACCCTAGTAATACTGTAAAGTGAGGTATTGCCCTGTCTATAGTTATTTTATATAGAAAGCACCTTCAGGACAGAGGAGTAGGGACACAAATACATATACAGTGACAGACAGTAACATGTTGCACAGTGGCACACAACTTTCAACATAAAATCAGCCTTGCCTCACTGTATTTCCCCAAGGGCCAAATTCAGCCCAAGATCTTGTCGTGCATCAGCTATACTAAGCTTTACACAAAGGAGGCAAATGAGGTAGAGGGTGTGCTATCCTCAATGGCTCATTGGCTAGAAAATTCACTTGTTAAATAGGATATATGTTTCAGATCTTCTCTTTGTCTTGATTTAAATCAATGCCTTAAGTGTTCCAAGCAAGCTGAGTTTCCCAATCAATGGGCTATTGAATATTATGCTCCATCTTTACTCTTCTTCACTATCATGCCTTTTTTGTGTATATAACGACTAGTCAGCAGAACAAAATTAATTAAGAGCATGGGCTTGACTGTACAGCCTCTTGGTTAAGGCTCCAACTTCAGATGTGTGACAGGTAAGTGCTGGTTAATTATGATTGTATAATTGCTTACTTCAGGTGGAACATCTTCAGAATGAGAACTGAAAGGGCTTTGTTCACTGTACTGAACATGTGGGTGATTCAGATATTCTTTTAGGATGTGATGGACCCACGCTCAAGTCTTCGTTCCAAATCAAGCAGGATAGGGATGCAAAACTTAATTTCCTTCTTTCCAGATAAATAGTCAAATAATTATGGTGTCAGCTAAAAAGGAAAGAGATATTTATCTGCGTTATAAGGAAGAACAGACCTAAGACGTCTGTCTCCCTAAAAGGATGCATAGGAATCCTGACTGGACAAAAGTGTCTATCTCAAAGATAGAACATGGTTACTGCAGAAAGTAACTGACTGTTCAGCTATGCATATACACAGCAGCAAAAATTATGATGGGATGAGGTGTTAAAAAAGTAGAAATCTACATGCCTAAACAATTTAGGCATTTTCAGGGTTTAGTGATGGCCTTATTTTTTTTAAGCCAAAAAAATGTAATTAGGTATCTAAGTCCACCTTCTGGTGATTCATGGAACATCTAACCAGAGACAGGAATTTCCTTGAGAAAAGATCACCTACAATTTAGGCACCCATTGCTAATATTGCCTTCTAACTCAGAATTTCATTAAACATTTGGGATTAGCTTTACAGAGCCTATGATGATCTTAATAACAAGACTCAAAAGTAATTTTGAAAATTTGCCTTATTCATCTGAGTGCTTTACTAGACCAGGCTGAAGTGATCAACATCGTTGGGTATGGCCCTGCCATTACTGGTTTTGTGGGCTCAAATGCAGGTTTATACACATGGTGCCTTTACCCCTACGCAGTGCAAGAACAATTATTGAAATTCTGAAAATTAAGCCTCAACATCCTATCAGTCGGAACAGTCAGAGTTAATATTGAAATCCATCAGCAACCAGTTATTAAAATTATGTAAGATCACACACAGAGTTTCCAAACTGCTCTCATAAAGAAAGAAAGATAAATATTAGATAGGTTATATGCTTTGGGTTTCATTTCATAACAGATATCTCAATTGTATGCAAAATATGGGATAGTGAAACACATTACAGAACAGGCCAGTTTTGACTGAAGAAATATATGCACAGTTGCAAGTTTCTTTTTGTGATATGATTTAATTTTCACATGAGCTATTTAAGTGGCAATGAATGCATTGAGAGACTCCTCCAGCTACCCATTCTTTAACAGAAGAAAGAAGAATACACTAATAGACCTCTCTTCAGCTGGGGAAGCCAACAACAACTGAAATGTGGTGCACTTGAGCACAGCCTTCTCCAGTGTTCTGCTCTGCCCATAAGCCAGCTGAGCATTGAAATCAGGGGAACCCAGCCCTTCACAAGCTTGAGAAAGAGCAAACTTTCATGGTTTCTCGGTTTGTTCAGAACAGCAGACAGACAAGAAATGGTGTAACATTCACATATATGTCCTCAATCACAGCATATCTGGCCATCTAGGACCCTTGCAGAGCACCAAAAAGCTTCATTGCTGACTTGCCAGCTGTACTTTGCAATTATCTCTGGTGAGCCAGCAAGGTAGGCTTAGGAGCAAGAACTGAGCCCTAGAGAGATGAAGCCCTAGTCAGAAAGTATGGGAGCCTGGGATACAGAGTAATAGGCTGAGGAAACAGCTCCACAGAGGTTTTTTAATTTTTCCATTCCAAACCAGTTTGGCTTATAACAGCTAAGACACATTCATATGTAACAAACTCTCAAAACAATTTTTAGAACATTTCCCACTGATTCCTGTGGAATACAGAGAACACAAAATGGGGTGAAACAGAGTAAAAGCTTCACCAATATAACACTGGGAAGATCTGTATATTTACCTCTTCAGTTAAGCACACTTAATATAGTTGTCTCACACTTATTCTGCTAATAGCTCCAGTCACTGTGGAGCACATATTCCATAATATGGCAGGCTGCAGTCTCATGGTGTCTGTGGTGTTCACACATCTTTAGCTACTAGACCATTAGACCCTCTGGTTTGATGCCACCAGTATTGTAATAATTAAAAGGAAAACATTAACATCTGCATCTACAGAAACAGAGAATATTTACATAAGCAGAATCTCCAGTAACCTGACAGTGCAAAAAGCAAAACATAAGGGATATTAGCATGTAGGTATGACTTACTGAGAGGTTATTAGGTGTATCCAGATGAGAGCTATATTTTGGGAGAGGGGGGATGTATTTATACATAGTGTATTTTTTATGCCCGTTACTTCTAATTGCCTAACTAGTTCTCTTTCCTCTCACATATACTTTAGTACCCACCAACCTAAGAAAGATGTCTGCAGCTAAATATCTGCCAATTATTATGGACTTTTGCTTAATATTCCATTGTTCCACTGACAGAACAGTTTTTAATATATCATTTTATACTACCCTGTACATCATCATTTTCCTGCCTCTCTTAGGGCTCTGGCTGTACCAGTTCTTATTTATTTCCACAGGCTACCATATATGCAAAAGATCCTGTAGTCATGATGTCACCTCCAATACCCTCACCTCTTCCCATCTTTGTTTTTGTAATCCTTTCGGTTTGTCTTTAAAGTTACAGTATAACAGAATGTCCACACAGCATGTGTGGAGACACAAACCAGGGTCAAACACACAGCTTGCTGCGTGGTTCCCTTCCCCGTCTGTAAATACACAAGACATTCATCTCATGTTCAAGCTTTTTCTTTTGCCCTGAAACAGAACAGGCATCTTTAGGATCAGTAGTTTTCAAACTTTCAGCAGTGTTTCTATAAATGTATTTTGGCTGTGTTTTTTTTTTAAAGTGGGCTCTTCGAAATCAATTTCCTGAGATTCATTGGTTGACAGGTAGAAAAATACTTTTTTTTTCCTTCAGATTTTAAAAACAGTGAAAAAGTGTACAAGCTTCGTGGTCAAGACAGGACAGTGGGTACAGAAAATTTTTATCTTAAGGCAAAATTTACTGTCAGGGAAAATGGAACATTCCTTCTGAACTCACGAACTGGTAGTGTATGTGCAGGTTGGTTGTAGGCGGTTGCTACAATAAGGCTTCTTTCATACAGGTGTGTTTATGCCCCAGGCTTGCTGGCCACAGTCCATTCCATTTACAGAAGCTGAATTAAACAATAACTACCGCATTGCAAAAAGAAGAAGGAAAAAAAAAGGTGAGCGTCAAAGGAGATGCCTGAGAGCTTTGTTAGGGCCAAGAAAAACCCTGTTGCAGTTGTCAGAGCTTGTTGATGTTGCAGAGAACGGCACTTTTTTTTTTTCTGCTGGATTTTGTGGTTCTGCCTTAGGAAAGAAAGTAAAATAGAACGGAAGAACAAAGTCCTACTCTATAAATCAGCAGCTGCTCCTTGCCAGATCAAAGGAGTGACATTTTTGCTCCTGGACTACTTGTCCACTTTAGGTGCTTGACAGACAGCTAACAGCTGGCCTGTTACATAGTATAGGAGAGTTGGGCTACATCTTCTTCAGAATAGATGACAAGCTAATCAGAGATATCCATAGCATAGGACAAGTGAGTGCACCTTGATCTTCTCAAACATACCCACTACATAATTGCTAAACACCTTTATGCATTTTTGGCAAGTTGCTACTTATGTAGTTCCCACTGAAAAGTAAGAATGAGAATTAGTGCCTTAGTCTAATTTGATCAGAGAAGTTAAATAGATGTTAAATTTGTTGACAACTCGCCTTTTCAGGTCAATTTAGAATTGATTTAAAAATTTAATATGAAACAGTAAAAAATAAGTGTAAAATACTTCAGTGTGATATTATTAAAAAACTTTTTTTTTTTAAAGTTACTTAAAATTAGGTCCCTTGACTCCTGTGTAAGAAGCTGATTGTGTTTTCAAACCTGCTGGACCCTCACTCATTTTGAAAATCGTTTCCTATGAGGTTAAAATGATAAATTAACACATCTTTAAATGCATGAGTTACTGAAGACTTTATAGGAGATCTGTTATCTACCTTTAACATGAAAGTTTAAGTGTTATTAAATCAAAGTGCATGCCAAATTAGCTAAAATTGTATCTAGCATCTCCATGAGACAGATGTATACAAACTTGAAATTTTAATATCAGTAGTAAAAATTTCAGTGGTTCAGTTTCTAGTTGATTATCATATGCAATAAATCAAGTACAGGATGAGGTTAGATACTACGGCTTGTGTCTATTGACTTTGCATTTTATCTATAAGATATGAATAGCTAAGGAAGTATGTCTGTTTGTCTCCTCCCTTCCTTTCAATTACCTTTAAAAGATCATTTTTACGGTGCATGGTAAGAAAAAAACGTATATGAACAACCTGATGGCACTCGTCAGAGGAATAGCCACCTCCGGCGTGTGTTCTATGGCTTCAGGTGGCATGCACCAAAAGGCGCTTGTTGCCCACCAGGAACCCAGGGGAAATACAGGATGATACTTTTCCACTTAAGCTGAGCCTTCCTGAAAGCTCGTGAGGAAACCTGTGCCCACCGGTGGCAGGGACGGGTGTGGACTGGGAGCTCCTCACC
>NW_021940750.1:12300241-12307741 GCF_001715985.3 Manacus vitellinus
GACCCCGGGCGAGGGCCCCGCGGCTGCCCCAGTTTATGATGCCGTGAAGGTGCGGCCCGTGACAGCCACCAGGTCCTTCCTGGGCAGAGCCAAATAGTTTCTCCACGCTCCCAAGGGGTAACCTGGTAACCGAGAATTACATGTTTAACAAGGCAGTTTTTCTCCGAGGTGAATAGATTCCCGTCTTGCCAATTCTCATGATTTTATCACAAAGCTCAAGTTAATTCATGTTAACTCAAGGTCCCAGCTCCAGGACACAATGGTTATGTGAGAATCTTTTCAAGTAAGTTTCTAGATTTTGTGCCTGAGAAAAGCATTTAAAAAATGTGGCACAGTGACTGGAAAAGTCACAAAGAAGTCTGAGAAGAACGCTGTTTAAATTTCTGATTTTTTTTTTTTTAGGATGGTCTCACAGTTACAGGCTGGGCAAAATCATGATTTCCAACAATTGGCAGCTCCAAATTGGCATGACGTATTTTTAGGAGGTCCAACATAAACATAGAAGATGTGGCAGAAGTCTCTGGGATAGTTAGCACCTACCTCGGGCTGCCTTAGTCTTGCTCCCTGTCTTCTACTGGAGTGTTCTCTTCACACATGTGGATGCTGAATCACACCTTTGACAGATGTTAGATATCTGAATTAGCTTTAGAAAGTCAGTTTAAACAGCCCTTAACCCCCCGTCTCTAACAAGGCTGTCCAAAACTAGGTGAAGCTTTGTTAGGAAATAAACCTGCCTCTCCCTCCCTCTTCCTCTCAAAAGCAATCACATAAGTGACTGCATTTCTCAATATTCATGACTTAGGTAAGTCGTATTTAAATGGCTCATTTCCAGGTGACTAACTCAGCTTTTTTAATTTCCTATAAGGAATGCTGCAAATATGAGTAGGTAACCAGGTGCGGCATAGATTCAGTGAAGCGTAAACAAGGAGTTTTTCAACTATTTTCGTACACACACATACTGAAGGACGCCTAAACCTAATTCTGTCAGTTTAGAATATATATTTGAGGGAGAAGTTAAATAAACTAAGATAAATAGATTTTACTTGCTCAGATAAAAGTTTAGGTGATAGACAAAGATGCTGTAAAGGCAAGGGTGTGGATATTGATAAAAGTGTTTCTGCAAATTAGTCATTTCTAATGCATTATTTCAGACTGCTCTGATCAGCTCAAGACTTCTAAAATTATTTTTTCTGTCTGGGAAAGAAGTAATTTTCTAGGTTACTTATGAAAACTTTTTTTGTCACTTAGATATAGTATTTCATTCGTTGGTTATTTTCCCTTCAAAATTAGGGCATTCTTGGGCAACAAGGGATCAGTGTAGCATATGCACTTGAGCTAAACGCTGACATGTTCACAGTCCAAATACTGAAATATCATTTAGGTGGAGATTTATTTCCCCATCCAAGGTGAAAACATTTGGATTATTTTTTAGAATGCATTTTTAGACTCTTACTCAGCATAAACATTGAAGCAGGTGCTTAAACCCCATTTATTCTTCAAGCTCAGCTCCCATTTACCTAGGTTTAATAAGAGCTGAGCTTCTTGTCTACACTGGGCAGGGTTTTGAAAAATCTTGTGAGACTGTTCCTCTGGGCATCTCAAAATTTCAAAAATTAGGTTTTTTTATTCAGATGACAGAAAGTAAACAATTCTACCCCCACATTATTGTTGCTATTGTTTTTACTTTTATTTTTATTATTTCTATGACTAAGTCTGTGACAGTGTTCATTCAGTACCTCTGTCCTTTTCAAGTATAAGAGCAGAAGTGTCTTCTTGGGGTAAAACTAATTCTGAATTCATCTCACAAATTTATTTCACTGGTTTTCACATAAAGAATTGGGAACCCATTTATTAAGCGGCTGGTTTGTTAAATAAATTCAATATCTTAATGCCTTATTTTCTGGGATGGATATTTTAAGTGGAAATCCAGATTGAAGATTGATGCTGAAGTTTTGAGTTGTACATAGTGGCTCCATGTTGTTTCTCAGTTTCTTGTGAGGAACAGTCTACTCTGCTGCAGCAGGTCTGGTTCAGTTTGGCACCAGTTCATATCATGGAAGACCTTAGACATAAAGACAAGTGACTGGACTTAAATATCTCTCTCTGCTTGAGTTCAGATTATACCTCAAGTTGGGCATATAGTTTCCTAAGCATTCATGCGCTTCATCCTCCTGAAATAAGACCTGCTGTGATCCTACGTGCTTAAAGTGAATTTTCCAGGATAGCCATAGAGTAAAGCTAGAGATGTTTCTAACTCTGGGTACCAATCAGTACAGTCACTAGCAGCTCATTTCAAGAACTAATCTTATACAGATTCAGTTGTGGAGTGCTCAAAGTGTTTTGAGTTACATGTACAGTATGTTTAAAAAAGACAATAGAAACAGCAACAGCATTATTTTTGAGTGTGCCAGATTTGAACCAACAGATTAAGAGATCTCTATTTCCTATTTTTCTTTTGCACTTTGCAGAAATATCTTTCCGTGATTTTGTCTGAACATTATTTATTATAAAAATAAAATATATTATGTAAATGTGAGTTTAATGTCATTTGATATGACTTAAGATAAAATATTATAAAGAAGATTAATTCCAGGGCTTCCTATAAAGTACAGAATACATGTTTATTTTGGACAAAGAAAACCAAGTCTTTATTTGAAAAGATGTGATTAAATGCATAAGTTTAGATTATATTGTCATGCTAATTATCAGTGGTAGAAACCAATTAGGAGTAGTGCTACCAAATCACCAGACTACACTGCATATTCACTAGTATACCTTTACTGCTCTACTGGTTTTTTGCTGTAAGCAGATAAAAGTGAAAGTATTTCCTTTAAAAGTCCATATTGTACATTTTGAGCTAGATCTTGTTCATTGTGCTTTCATAAACTGTCCCACAGAAGTTACTAGAACTACTTGTGAGAGACAGACAGGCTCTGTCTATAAGAAATATATATGTCTACTTTAGCTAGCAATTAAAGCAAAAATACAAGATGCAAAAAAACTTCTTTTGATTCAGATGCCTATTGTTTGAATAAGTAAAGTTGGTAATCTGTCATTTGCAAAATACTGGAAGTGAGATTTTCATTGAACCTACTATGTGAATGACATATATTTCTCAACATTACACACCTCATTTATCATTCTGGAATGAGGACCAAGTACCATATGAATGTAGAGTTTGTGAAGGTATTGCCTCACAGCCCTGGAGGCAGATGACCCCTTTATCTACACAGCAGGTAAGGCACAAATAGTGGCAATGTGAGCTCTCTTTGCAGTCCCCTGCCAGTATGCCTGACTGCTAAGCTGGGGGAACAAAGGAAAGATAGCATATGGATAGCAGATTGTAGGAGCGCTGAAAGAGGACTGAGGAAATCTATGTTGGGTGTGTGGCTCTGCCAAAGATCTCTTGTATGACTTTGGCCTTGTCACTTAATCTCCTTCTGTCTCTGTTCCCCTCTGCAAACAGGGAGAAGGCGTCTCTCCTCTCCCCCAGGCTTTGCCTGGAAATCTGTTCAGACTCTGAGTTCTCTTGGACAGTGTGCTTGTGCAGCATGGGGTGGAGTAAGACTGAGCTTCATTGGATCCTTTAAGGGCTGCTATCATACGATTAATAGGAATTACTACTAACAGCAGGGTAACAAGAAATCCATGTCTTTTTGATAGATTTTACTCATCTTCTCAGGCCATTCAATCTTTGGCCTCTGGGTGAAGGGTATGAACAAGGTAAGCAATTAGTGTCAGGAGCAGAGCTGTGAATTCTTCTGTTATAGGCTTGAAAACAATGCTGAAAATAGTGGCATTGGTGTTCTCTTTTTTCACCTGTCTCTTAGTGCCTTTGGAAGACATTTGTGCCAAAATAACATCAGAGTGTTTCTGCAACACACAAACTCAAGTGCTGTGCAAAAGGCTGTATTTTGCTTTACTTTGGTCTTGGGTATTGCTCCCTGGGGGATTCAAAAAAAAACCTCAAAAAAATGTAAAGGCTAGGGTGGGAACTGTGGTTTCTACGTCTCTGTTATAGACTGTGCATATTTGTGGGGCAATATAAAGAATAAATAATAATGCACAAACATCGCATTCTGTGAGCTTGTCTACCAATTGTGCTGATGCATTACGTGATATAGCCACTGATAATGAAACTAGGATCTGATTTTTAGCTTCACCTAAAATGTATGTCTGTTTTGCACCTGCAATCTTGCAAATATAAATAATTTCATGTGTCATTTTTTGGACATACCCACTGGTAGATATAACTGATGCCGTTTATGGACAAGATTTTTCAGGGGAGCTATAGAAATGGAATTTCAAAATTACCTGAATGCTTAAAGCCTCTGTGCTCTTATATCTTTCTAACTGTACATCAGTGTATCTTCTCTCCCGACACAGGTGTTGCTGATCTAGAGAATATCACTTGCTCCTGCTGTTATGCAGATGTGCAAAAGAAAACTGGAGAAATAATGTAATCAAAAACCAAACCCAAGCACACAAAGATCAGGGGACTCACTATTAGAGCTTGAACTCCCATTTCCAAAACAACTAGTGAGTTGCCTCTGGGTAGAGTTTGCAGTGGAAGGCTGACTTTATTCACATCAGCAGGATAAAATAAGGCCAGGTTCTTCTGGGACTGAATGCCTGGGCAAGACTGGGTTTTCAACACTCATTCCAAAGGCTTACTCTGTGGTGACTGTTGAATATGTAAGGCTGGAGCCCAGTATCCAAATCTCCATGGTCAGAGGTAAAGGAGATGTCACCTGAAACCCTTCAGAAGGTAGAATTTTCTTAATGCTCTGTCTTGTGCAAGCTCATTGAAAGAACACTTCAGAGGGCACCCATTTCTTACTAATGTAAACTTTCTGAGGAGTATCCAAAGATATGACCTCTAGGTGAACCTTTAACCTTCCCCTTAATTATTTGTTTGAAGACAGTGTGGAGTTCTCCTGCTGAGAGCCAAGGCCCATAATGCTTCGCAGCCCTGGGAGCAGGGGGGTGTGTGCAGGGAAGTGGAGAGGGACATAAATAAGGGGACCACCAGATGTAAATAATAAAAGTGGTTGGGGTTTAAATAAAAAAAACGAAAAAGCAATTTGGTTTCCCTGAAGAGTGGCCTGATTGAAGAAAAGGGGTTAGTAAGATGGTAAGTGTGTGCGTGTGTGGGGGAGTGTTTCTGTGATTTTTTACAGGCCTAAATAAGTGTTCATTCCATTCTTTAAAACCTTGCCATCTGTATACACCATTAGAAGCTCATGGGAGAAGAGAAAACAGTCTTATCAGGCTTTCCTGTTAATCTCTATTGGCCTTAACTTTAGCTGATAAAAGGCATGCTGGATGGAGGAGGTTCAGGTCAGCCTCCATTTGGTCAGGGTGGCAACATTACTGGAAAGTAGCTCAGCAAATAAGTCCTATCATGGACCTTTTTCTTTGAGAACGGAAACATGCCTCGAAATCACAGCGCTGGGGCAGGAGATGCCTCAGTCAGAAGGGAATAAACAAGTACATTGGCTGTGTCTGAGTTTTTATTTTAATACCTGAAGTCATGACTAATTCTGAGCCAGGATGACATTTCTGACAACTGAATGAAACTTTTCTTAAAGAATAAAGAATGTCTTTTGGATGTAAACAGAGAGATGCAAAGGAGCCTTTTAGTGTTACTTGTAGCGTTTATGCTTCTGTCTAGTGAAATTTCCATGACTGTGATTACAGAAGGTGCAATCAAAGGTGTACCACTGTCCTTTATTATCTGCAGAGGAATTTAACCAGGGGGTGTGAGGGAGTGAGGGAGCACGACAAAAGGCCTTGCAGAGTTGATGCTCTATGAAGGCTAGCAATTTACTAAATGAGCAAATGAACTTAGTTTTCAGTTAACTGACTGAAAGACTTCGCTAGGCATTGGATCGGGCCCAATGGCAATTATTGGAGGCTGTTTTGGATGATGGGCATGTTAGTATTTCTGAAGAGGATTAAACACTAGTCTTCGACTTCATTAGCACTCCTTAAGGGTCACCAGCCGAAAGCCTGAGCTGTGAAAAAGCACACAAAACCTGCGCTACCGCTCCAAATTGTTTCAAACACAAAGAGGAGGGACAAAAACAAGTGTGGCTCCTGAGTGATAGAAAATTGCCCTGTTTTGAAAGATATTCCGTGAATGGGCATGTTTTAAAATTATTTTAGGGAAATTAATTTAGCTTAGCTTGTGCTGATGTGGGTTGCTGCACATTAAGCTAATAAGAAATATGCAAGCACTTATTTTTTGATTACCAGCAAAATTAAATCCAGGCTCCACAGCCAACTAACTGCCTTTACCAGTGCTCAAAAGCCTCAGCAACCACCCCAGTTTGAGATTAAAAAAGGTTATTTTGGGCCTAATATTAACCACATGTACCTGTGACTGGGAGTTTCTAACGAGTTGAAAGGTGCCTGAGTTTAGGGCAGGCGGGCGGTCGCCTTGCACGGAGTGTCCCCGCTCAGACACAGAGGTGGCCCCCAGCTGGCACTGACCTCCAAACGACCCTTGCCTTTACAGGCTCCAACTAGCAGGAGTTGCAGAAGAGCAGAAGTCTTTCTAGGCCGGCACTTATTGCTGCTGTGCTGGTGATAAAACTTCAGACAGTCTAATTGATGGCTTTGCTGACCTAACGATACCTTGTGAAAGCACAGAGTGGAAAAGCCTGGTCCTCATTTATGGCCAGCTGCAAGGGGAGCTGGATCCCTAAGATGGAAAGGGGAAAAGAAAGTCTCCCAGCCTGTGAACTTTAACCAGGATCTGAGCCACTTAGAAGAAGTTAAAGAAACAATTGTCTTTTAACACAAGTTTTCGGTCAAAGCCTTCTGGCAAATCCAGCTTTAAGCTGGCTAGTAAGATAAGCATGTTACCAGTTACAATTTCTGAGCACTTAGAGGAAAATCCTTTAAAGTGAAATTATACTGTTTTAAAAAAGCAACGCGAAGCAAAACACATTTCCACACCACACTAAAATCTTGTCAGTTTTAAAGCAGAGATGTTCTCAAAACACAGAAGCAAGCTGATGAAAGGACTTGTATTCTTTGTATTCTGTTGCAGGTTTATTAATGCCAGAAGAAGAATAGTACAGCCTATGATTGACCAGTCAAATCGAGCAGGCAAGTTCCAAGTAGTATCTGTATTCAAGTCCCACAGGCGCAAATCCTCATCAAGTTATTCTTCGGGAGTCCCATCACCTGGTAAATAAATGCTCCAACCAGGCATTCTGGGAGATTTTTTTTTCTTATGTCCCCAGAATTCCGCTCTAGGAAGCAACTTCGCTAATTGGTGCTAATTGGAGATTTCCCACCCTGACTCTACTGAAACTGCTTTTTATTTTCTCTCTGAATTGGTAATTGGGTAGAAGTAGTAGTGCCACAAGCAGTTTGTTTTACTGTGAGCTCTTGAGTTACTCATTGCTTGTCTGCATCCAATCAGCAGGACAATCTCATTTTCTTGCTACCCACAACCCCTTGGTATATGCATTGCTTTCACTTCTGGAA
>NW_021940750.1:12312741-12437741 GCF_001715985.3 Manacus vitellinus
GGGAAAAATAAAACAAAGACAAACAGAAACTATTTTAAGACTTTTGAACTTTGACCAGATGTTGACACTTAATACGAAATTCCAGACAGCTGTGATTATTTTTTACTTTTTGTCATTTTTCATCAACAACAGAGGACCAACGAAACAAGAACACAAATGTGAAATCATGGGCTCACTGAAATGAATATGTCCATGTACAGATCCTCTGGAAAAAAAAAAGACTCCAAGAGTTATAACTACTGTAGTATAAACATAGGAACTAAGTTAACTTGTACATTTCTGTTGATCACTCCGTTACGTTGCCTCAAATAGTTTTAGAAGAAAAAAAATCCTTGTTTTCCACACTATGTGTGTTGTTCCCAAAAGAATGACTGTTTTGGTTCAGCAGTGAAGTCACTATACATGAAAGACCTGTTTTGGCCAGTGAGAAAAGAACTACCCTGGAGATGAAGACAAAAAGTCTTGCTGGGTCTCTCATCACTCAGAAGACTGTTCCAAGAAGGCCTTGCCATTCCCTCATTTCATTCCTTCATAAAATGTGTCCTTTAGTTTCAAACAGATCTTTATAGTTCGTGCTTCATTAAGTCTCTCCCCATTCCTTCCCAATCTATTTTTTTTTTTGGACTCTTCTTCAAAGAGCTTGCAGGTGAAGATTTAAAAGACAGAACAGACAGAGCAGAAGCTTCTTCCAGTAGTTCTGAGCCTTGGCTTTGGACAAAACAAAACTAAAAGTTGGGCAGCTTTCCTAAATGAAAGAAGTTACTAATGGTCTTTGCACCAAACCTAGGACTTTATCATGAACTCAAAGCTTGGGAAAAAAAGAAAAAAGCAAGAGAATACTGTAACAAACTTCGTACAGAGTTCGGTCTATTAATTGTTTCATGTTAGATATTCTATGTGTTTACCTCAATTGAAAAAAAAAAGAATGTTTTTGCTAGTATCAGATCTGCTGTGGAATTGGTATTGTATGTCCATGAATTCTTCCTTTCTCAGCACGTGTTCCTCACTAGAAGAAAATGCTGTTACCTTTAAGCTTTGTCAAAATTTACATTAAAATACTTGTATGAGGACTGTGACGTTATGTTTCAAAAAGAAAAAAAAAGGTGTTAAGTCACAAAATGCGGTAATAAATATTTCATTTTTGATTTTTTGTTAGGCTTTTGTGGTTTTAATTATGTTTAGGAGAATGTGAAGTTATCATGAGAGATGTCTTGAACACATTTTTTATCAGCATTGAGAAGAAAGGTTGGAAAAATCAGAAACAAGCTTGTCATTGCATTAATAGAATAGTTGAATGAAAGGACATCTGAGGTTATATATTTCTGCTGATTATTGATATTAGATTTATGCCAGACTAAGCAAAATCTGAAATATTGTCTCACCAGCTTGCATTTCAGAGAGATGTGTCTAATATCCATACTATCTGCTAATAACATATTAGCTGAGTTTGAGTTGTGAAGGTTCAGACATGAGACAACTAATCCCATGTGTGTCACATGTATGTGTGTGTGCATTCATAACCACCACAGACCTTAACTCCAGGTATTTAGCTCAGAGGGGAAGAATGGCCTTATTGCAGGGGTACGTTTGAAAGGTTTAGGAGGAGAAAAGAAGCTTTGAGTTTAATGGGAATTTTTTCTGTGCGAGGGTTGTGTAATCTAGCTTTTGAGATGGTTTTTACTGCTTATCTTGTCTTCAGCTGTTTTCAGAAGAAAAAAACCAACCAAACAAAAAACCCCAAAACAACAAACCATCGGCTAATGAGGGAAGATGTTGATTTGACATTTTGTATATAAATAGCTGGAGCAGAATCATGGGTGAAAGTTTGGTTTTACTTAAACAAAAGCTTATGGCATTTTGAAGCAACTAAAGGAGAGTTTGAAATAGGAAGACAGAGCATTGTTAGAAACAGTAGCCTCTCACTGTCGTCGGTGGCACGGTTAAGTCAGCAAGAGCAGGATGGGGGGCAAAGAGCAGGGGAAAACTGCCTTTATTTCTGGGAGATGAGGAGTGAGAAAGGGCTTGTAATTACCTCAACTTTCTAGGAAAGAGAAGTTACTGACTTCAATATCAGTAAATTCGTAACCCTTCTCCTTCCTCCTCCTCATCATTCCCACTGGCCGGGGTGTTATTGAAAACTTTGAGTGACAACTTTTACTTCTGGAATGTGGAAAGAGGCTCAGCCTCATAGTGAATGTTTGATTTCTGAGCTGAGTAAATGGACCCACGCTGCTCGAGACAGAAGGGAGGGTGCCAGTAGAATGGGTGTGAGGATTTATTTAGCACTCGGGTCCTGTTTTGTGGGCATCTTTTAAAAGGCATTCGTATGAAATTAAGATGATAATTCCCTGCTCGGCTTTGATACTCTCTGTCGTGGTTAAAATCACATCAACCCTTCAGTCATGTGAGAAGAGCACACCCTGGGTTCCCATTTCCAAATTCTCTGATTTTTGTGGATGCGGAAAACATGAAGGCAAGATATTTGTGTTAACACTTTAAAGGAGTGGCTTTCAATTTTTTTTAATCAGGACTTTATTTCCTTTCAGATCTTTTCCCTACAATTTGAGGAGAAATGTTAGAAAAGGTCCTTGCACTGGTAGAAGGACAGGGAAGAATTTATCTATAGTAGATTATTTGTTTTTATAATGAACTAAATATGTGCATTGCTGTGTTGTTTTTTATTTTCTTTCTTTTTTTTTTTCTCACCCTTTTGGGCTGTGCTTTCCGTGAAATGTCTTGCTGAAATCTAAGGTACAATATCGTGCAGAGATTTCTCCATCTGAGATTTACTGTTTAGCATGGAAGGTTCCGATTTTGTTATTTTTAAGAACCTCTCAGCTGTCAAAAGCAAACAAAACGGGAATAATGTTTTGACAGCGGTATAGTGTTAAAGAAAATACTCGAATCTGAATAAAAATTGCTTATGCTGTGGGAAAAGAAGGGTAACAGAAGAAACACCTTTTGTTTACATACACACATGTTTATAATCCCGAATTTCCATTTCGCCGATCGGGTCTGGGCTGGGACTTGTAGTCACCATAAATGAGGGATTTTTCTTCCAGATTTTGCTGCCTTAAAAACGAAGAGAGGAGGGGAGCGCACCTCCGGCAGCGCTGCCGCCCGAGCCCTGCCCGTCGCGGCGAGCGGGCACCGCGGGGCCGAAGAGGAGATGCAGGGGGGAGCCGGGTGCGCCCCCCTTTCACTCATAGCCGCAGAGAGAGCGAGGGAGAGAGAATTGCCCCCAACCAGGTTTGCGAGGGTCGGGGGGTGGGGGGGCGGCGGGAGGGGCCGGGGCCGGGCCGGGCAGGGAAAGGGGTGCGGCGGGGTCACAGGCTGACCCGCTCTCCCGGTAGGTTTCGCCCATCCCTCCAGCGGCTCCCCAGGCTTCCCGCGGGGAGTAAGGGTCTCCTGGCGGCGCCTTTGCGGAGGTCGGTCCGGAGCCACTAGCCCCACTATACCCCTGATGCGTGTGCTGTGAAGAAATCCCATGGAGCCCGGAAAACGCCCGAATCTTTTTCCCAGGCGCGACCGCGTCGCCGCGGTGTGCGGAGTGGCAAGAGAGGGCTCCACTGCGTGGGAGGGTGTCTGTGCCCCACAAATCTCCCCTACCACGTCCCTGGATTCAGCTGACAGGAAATTGGGCCGGATTTTTGACTCTCCTGACAGCATTTGGGGAAAAATCAACCCCGCTGGCGCTGCGCGGAAGCGAGCCAGCTCCAGGTTGGGCAGCCCAGCCGCTAAGGGATGAGCAGGACCGGGCGAGATGAGGGGAGGGTGGGGGCAAGGGTTGCAGGCAGATTTTAATATTAATAGTTTTGGTGGGGAGAAAGAGACAGACAGAAGGGAGGTTGTTCCTCTGGGCAGAGTCTCTGCGACAGTGATGATGGATGACCCCGCACGGCTAAACAACTCCTCCCCTTCATCCCCACACGGTGTCAAACCTACTTTACTTGCAGCTTTAGGAATAATAATAATAATAAAAAAAAAAAAAAAAAAAAAAAAAAAACACACAAAAAACCCCCACCCTCGCCCCATTCCTTGCATGGATTTATGGATCATTATGAATCAATTACTGCTCTCAATATTTTAGAATTTGCTTGCATAAAAAGGAGGGTTGCGGCCAGAGGAAAAAAAAATTAATCTTTGCCGTCGTAAGAAACACAGAATCTTGCTGTATAGTCCTGTGACTAAAAAAAATCGCTGCTACTACTTTGGGTTAAATCATTTTTCTAAGAGTCGCACTACTGGGGACGGGGTGAATATTGTGGCTGTGCATCTCCAAGAGCGACTTTCAAACTGGGGGGTTACGCTATGCGCGTAGAATACGTATGGTACATGCAACCTCATTGCTTAATTTTTACAGAAAAAGACAGTGAAAAAACAGATCAAAAAAAGCCAGAGGCAAACCCCATAAGACTTCCCCCTCCCCCCAATACTTAGTATGGTGCCGTGAAAGGGCGCGGGGCCGGGCCCCGGCTGCGTGCCCACGGTGCAGGACAGCGGAGTGGAGCCCGGCTCAGTGGCTCCGTACTATGGGAAGGAGGCTTCAACAGGGACAGAAAGTGTGTGAAGTTGAATTTCTCTCTCTTTCTCCGCATTCTCCCATTTGCAGCAGTGCTTGACGATCTCAAGGTGTTTCTATGGCTACCTTGTGTATGTGGGAGGGTCATATGTGGGGGTGCCCAAGAGAAAAGGCAGCTCTTGGGTGATCATTTATCAATGTCACCCACATAATGATTCTCTCTGCAGCCTTCTATTGATGAGGATAATTACATTAGCTCAGAGTGACTGATCAATGAAAAACCACCAAACAAAAACTTCTTTACTCTTCTGTAATACCAAAAACCGATACTGAAATAAGACAGAAAGGGATTTCCCTTTCCTTCTCTTTAGCAATGATTTTTGTAACGAACAAGGAAGAGTAAGGAAGTTTTATCTGATTAGTTTCCTGTTCAGAAGAGGCTACCATTTTGTGAAAATGTTCCCTTAAAACTCTTGGCATCATTCCTTGCCTAGTAAAAGCAAATCGTTATCTAAGATATTGACTATTGCTTCTCCCTTGGACCCCAAACCCTTTGCTTTTACACTTGTGTTTTGTGACTGGGGGATGAAGAGGGAGAGAAGAGCGCGATAGTTTGGAGCTGCGAAGAGGGAAAGGGAAAGCAGATAACTTTTCTTGCGCAGTTGGAACTGTCTCTGTTTGTCAGGTTTTCTTTGTTTTTATCACTTCATAAAGTGGCTCTATTAAAGATGGAATGTGGCCTCCCTGAGATGCTGCTCTGTCGGTGAAAGCTTGCAATTAAATTACGGGTTCGTTCTTTCCAGAGTTAAAAATCAATGTCTTCTCAATTAAAGGGAATTTTAATGCCTTTATTGGGAGTTGTTAAGGACGCCATAAATTTTACTATAATGCCTCTAAGCTCCGAAGCCTTGCCAGTGGACAGGTTGATATTCTTGTTGTTTTTGGAGGAAGAGGTTGTTGCTGGTTTTGTTCTCTCTCTAAAGGACCTTCTTCAGAAAACTCAATCATTTTGAATAACTGCAAGACAAACGGATGCAAAGGGGCGGGAGGGCGCAGGCTCTTCTGCCCTCCCCTCTCCATTTCGTACTGCGATCAGCTCCTCTCGCTGTGTCAGGGAACTCTGCCTTACCGCGCACCCGCCGGGCTCAAGGGCGGGTTTTCATCTGGTTTTACGGAGGAACGGAGAAACGCTTCAGTTTAGGAGCACTTCCTTCGCCATGCTCGCTCCCCCTCTCGGAGAGGCTGGGGGTGCTGAGCCGAGGACGCGGCGGGGCGGCGGCCGGGGGTCCCTGGGGAGGTCAGCGAGCCGCCCGCCCGCCCGTCCGGCACCCACCCTTTAAGCAGACCTGGCGCTAGTCGGGTCCTGGTGAAGACCTTACATCTCTGTAAGCATACAGAGATGACTACAAGTTAGCCCTGGGACGCAAATGAATGGAAGCCGGAATAGGGTTGGCAGAGCCGCTTTTTTTTTTTTTTTTCTTACCAAAATACTGTGTCTTCACAGGCTACTGCCAAGTAAAATCCCCATCAGGAGGCTGATCCTAACCACATTTACACGGGATTAATTCCTCGAGCCGCAGGAGAAATCGTCCCCGGGCCGTGAGATCAGAAATAGGCCCCTATCGCCTTGTTTTGTCCGAAACGTGTTTAAAATTCATTCAATTAGTTCCATGAAGAACCAGTGCAAACTCCTTTAAAACCAGTGTAAACTCCTTTGATTAAAGCAACTGTCAGATTCTCCGAGATTAGGAGAGAGAAAACGCAGAGTAGGATGTATTTATTATTTATACTATAGTCCACTGTGAACAGTTTCAAGGGGAGGATTAGAGAGCGCGTTTGAAAGAGAAGACAAGAGAAAGCGAGAGAGAGATGTAACCCTCTCTGTGGTTTGGACCAAGCTGCTACATTTCTCCCACCACCACCCGAGCTCCCTGTTACGCCACCCAAGCTGTGCTCCCCAAGCCGGGACCGCCAGCTCGTCCTTCCGCGCGGCGCACCGGCCATCAGGGTCCCGCACCACTTCGTTAAGGACCTGGAATCAGTAACCCGATCACTCCGATTTTCACTCAAGTTTGTATTGTTCTGCTTGAGCCTGATGCATGGCACTAAACACAGCCAGTCCCTTAAAAAAGGAAAAAAAAAAAAAGAAAGAAAGAAAGAAAAAAAGAAAAAAAAAAAGAGCGGAGGGACAACGACGGCTGCTTTCCTCTAAGGCTTGTGTCTGTGTTTAGAAATGGAGAGTGCAAGGCAGGGGATGAAAACAAAGCCATAACCGGGTTCTCACCAACCAGGTTTGCTTTATTTTCCCGTTAGTGGGGGCGGGGGACGGGACAGCGAAGTCCTTATATTTGGCTGAGGCGTGAGTTCCGAGTTCGGGAGCTTTTTTTTTTTTTATCTCTTGCTGCTGCGGCTCTCCAACTCGGAAACATTTTCAAATCTATGAGCCTTGAATGGACAAATACCCGCTATTAATATGGGACATGGAAGAGTGGCAAAAAAACCTGAATGGAAACTGTGCTGTAGCTTTGGGAGAAACTAACGATGTGCTTCAGCTCTTACCATTACAGGGAAGGAGAGAGGGGGAAACCCCTTCTGATTAATAACTAGCAGGGTAATGTTGAGGGCTTTTTCTGCCCGATTGCCTTTTTGAATTAGAGCCGATTTCTTCACACTTCAATAGGGCCTGTCTCTTTTAAAATGACTGACAGATTTGTTTCTCCTTTTTTCTCTCCCTGAAACTTAATGATGTAAATTTTCTAATTAGTTAAATCACGTTGCTTAAAGGCCTTAATATTTACCGGGCAAGGAATGATAGCCGCGTTCGGATCTCTCGAAATAACCAGCGAAATAATATTAGACTTTTTACAGAGGGAGGGAGGGGGGAAGCGCGGAGGGAGGGATGGGCTGGGGAAATATCACGTAAAATGAGAGCTAAAGTTCAGCCCGGAGCTTCTTCCCTCCTCCCCCACGCCCCCGAACCCGCTTTTATTTTTCAATCAGCTAAGATTTAATTAGGAGCCCCCGGGCCGGACGATCTGATATTTTCTCATTAGTTTCCCATCAGTAATCTTGAGTGTTAGATCGGCTTAAAGGTTGTCAACATTTGACCAATTTTATTTAAGGCAAAGAAATCACGCGTTATAGCTCCGGGACCCGAGACCTGAAAATAAATCCTGCCCGGATCGGCGGAACTAACATGCGAAAAAAATGTTGACAATTCATCGCTGTATTTAATAAGTTGCATAATGTATACTACGCGCGCACACGGAGAGCGACACGGAGACATCCGCGCGGGGCGCCCAGCGCCCGGTAACGCGCACACCTGGCCGGAGGGGGTGACGCTGTGTGTGTGTGTGTCTGTGCACCCGTGTGTGCGCGCCCGTGCACCCGCGTGTGCGTGTGTACACGTGTGTGTGTGCTCGCGGTTGTGTGCCTACACGCGTGTGTGCTCCTGTGTGTGTACGCGTGTGTCTGTGTCTACACGTGCGTGTACACACGCGTGTACACATGTGTGTGCCTGCATGTGTTTGTGTGCGCGCACGTGTGCGTGTCCGTGTGTGCGCTCCCTGTCCGTGCACACGCGTGTCCGTGTGCGGGCACGCGGCGCTCCAGCGCGGGCTCCCAGGCGCAACGTCGGAGCGCCCCCTGCTGTCGGCGCGCGGCTCCTCCGCGGAGGAGCCCCCGGACCGCGCTTCCCTGCGCGCTTCCCTGCGCGCCGGGGGAAGGAGCGCGCGGCGCAGGGGCTGCGCAGGCGAGGTGAAGTGCCCCCTGCTCCGCGCCTCCCTTTCGGCCCGGGCGATCGTAACACAAACTGTTTACGAGGCCGCCCTTTTCCTTTCCGTGCGAGCGCAGAACTGCCCACAGCGAAGAGGGGCGGCCGATGAGGAAGTGGCACGTGCTCCTGTAGCCCCGCCGTTCACCCTGAGAGCCCCGGGCCCGGCCGCAGCGAGTGCGGTGCCCACGGGTGGTGCCAACGGGCCGACCCCCAAATGTGGCTACCCGCGCCCCCTCTGCGTGCCTGGCCGGGGGCGCGGGGGGAAAAAGGCAATAAAGCACTGCCAGACGGGTGTCCCATGACCCTGGTAATTTCTAGGTGAGGCCACGGCTGCATGTTTACTGAAAGCACGACAGAAGGGTAAAATCGACCAGTCTGCTAGGCTCTCACCCCAGACTTTTCCCTCCGAGCCAGCAGGCTGTTCCGCGCCTGCCTCCGCCGTCCTGCGCTCACCTATGCGTGCCTGCCCGCCGTGCCCGCACCCGAGCCCTCTGCCCGGGCGGGCTCCGCCGAGGGGCTCTAGTCCCGGCTTCTCCGGGGAGGAGCGAGGGAAGCCGGTCAAGAGCACGGGGTGCGGGGACCCGGCCTGGGGGAGAATCGCTCCGGCCGGGGCGGCGCGGGGTGCCGGGCCGGTCGGCCAAGGCAGATCTCGGCTCGGGAGCCAACAATACGTCATACACCGCCCGCGCTTGAGGAGGCACCCCAGCCTCCCCGTACCTCGGGGTAATACACTTACATATTTACTGTTTAAAGGGTTATTTTGCTCAACAACAACAAAAATTCACACAAACCCGGCACTCAAACCTGCGTCTAGTCCCTTTGGTTCAGGGATGTGCCTAGATAGAGTCCAGCCAAAACAATGCTGTGCAGAAGGTATTGCTGGACAAAGACAGTAGTTGCTCAAATTTATTTTCTTGTAAAAAATGTGCGTGAAAGGGAATGGTGGAGGGTGGACTATCAGAATATTAGAAGACACCTTTCTTGGAACAAAGGCAAGGGGAATCATCTCAGTTGCGAATCCATCAGGCGGAGACCAAATAACAATATTCATAGTAAGGCATTCAAAAATACAATGTGCTTAAAAAAACCCAACAAATGCTTACTTACAGTTGCTAGAGCGCAGCCTAATACCAAATTAGTCTTACTGACAGTCTCGTCAACATCTTAAGTAAATTATCATAGCGATGGTCTTTGGAGAAGAAAACCCACACTCCTTGCTAAAACACCTCCTATCATTAATCTTAAACCACTTGAAGATTATGATGGAAAGAATGGGATCAGTAACCATTACCATCTTAAATTGCTGTTAAAAATCCTCTGTTTATTTTGCAAAAAAAAGCGAATATGTCTGTGAAATGCAGAAAAAGTAAGAAAGGAAAACACAAGAAAGGCAGAACAATTGAGGCGAATCCTGTTGCAACCTCGATGATAAACACATGGAAAAAGCTGATACTGCTCTGCGGATTGCTGGAATCTGGGTAGACGTTAGAAAAATAAACAAAGCGGTTACACCACACCAGTTCTGTAAATTCACCGGTACAGTCAAGGAAAGGTAACTTCTTAAAATTATTTGTGTTTTCCTGAATATTAGGTGCGTGCCTTTATCTACATCGATCATTTGATAAAGATCAAAACTATTAAAAACGTACTTGCTCCTTTCACTGTTCATAGATTACGAAAAATTCATTTCCACCCTCTCTTGCTCGTATTTTTGTATGCACTGCATGTTTTCCAGTAATCGTCAGAATAAAGTCTACAGTGTAATTTTATGAGGATCCAACATACTCGAAACATTTGTTCAGAGTGAAACCTTTTCTGAAGCGATCTGATATTTTTATTGTAGCCTCTCCTATTAAAATATAATTCCTCTTTGATATGAATCATCCCTCTTTTACAGATGAAAAATATTTTTCCCCTCGTTAAACTACTTCCAGGATTTGGCAGAGAAGGGATAATCTGCTGATTTAGGGACACTTGACCTGCATGTTATCAACGGATCTTTACACCTTCAATGGATCCACAAGTCGATGTGAGCTGGGCACACGTCTGAATATAATCAAACACAGGTTTTTGAAGTTATTCTTTCAAAATGTAGAAGTTTACATGAAGCCTTTAGAGAGCACGATGGACCCCGGCCGGCCTTCCCTCGAAGTCAGAGGAAAGGGTGCCATTAAATCAGGTCGCTGTGAATTAAAACAAACCAAACAATTATTTTCGCCTAGCAGAGCTGCATCTTCCCGTTGTTTCCGCGATGATTCACGCCAGCAGCGGTGTATCAGAGGCAGAGGCGGGCGGGCTGCTCTTCCCATTCCAAAGGGGGGGACGGGGGATTTGCTCCCAGGAGCAGCTCAGCAGCGGCGTGGGGAGCTGCGCGGCGCAGAGAGGGGCGCGCAGGTAGGCGCGGCGGGAGCGGGAGCCGCAGCAGCACTGCCAGCTCCCCCGCCGCGTCCCCGCAGTGACCCCAGCCCGGGGCTGCGGAGAGGTGAGAGGTGACGCTGCGAGCCAGCGCAGACCTGGCCCTTTTAAAGACACAGCTAATCAGTCCTTTACTAAATTAAAATATAGGAACCAGAGGGGAAGCAATTTCGATGTAAAGAATTACCGTGCACGCTCCCAGAACGAAATAGTATTGAAATGAGGACAGTGCGCTCTGCGACGGAGAGATTTGTCACCCAGGAACAGTTGGGCTAAGATAAACTATAAAATTATACATCCGCTATATAGATCTGATAAATCTGCACATGCGGGAGATTACGTATCCCACACGCACGCAACAATAAAATAAGCATACGGAGTTGTTAAAAAACTTCAACCCCATAAACTATACAGCGGGGTGATGGTTATAGGGCAGCAGGCACTGGGTGGTTAATTGCCCACCTAGCTGAAGGCTCAGAGATTCATTACAATGTGGGAAGAAATTAAAGCGGAAAAAAAGTGATACATTTTCCTGTCAATTCATTTGTCTTCGATTTCAATTTATTCTTTAACCTTTGTAAAAAATAGGAACTAACTGTGGCAGAGGGGTGTGTGTACATGTGTGCATATGCACCATAGCCATACAGTACATACGTCTAGGTGTGATGTAAAGGTGTGTGTAACCTGAGCACATGAACTGGCTCACAAACAGTGGAAAATCTTGACAGTTCCATTTTTCCTCTTTAATTAGGAAATATTCCTTGATTGTCTTGGCACCCATTACTTTTTAATAACTCCATAGAACCAGAAGAAGAAGAATAAATGTCCGCTGCAAGTAATCTGCTATAAAGCAATTATTTTACTAGGATAATATGCAATTGCAAGTATAACACCGAAACGGACATAAACGAGATAGATACAAAGAGAAAAAAAAAGTAAAGACTACTGGAGTAATGATAATTTTTGACAGTACATACACTTCAATGGGTCACTGTAAAACATATCTAGCTTTGGTAACGTAGCCCTGTTACAGCTAGACTGCAAAGAAACTTTCCCTTTTCATGTGTTTCAGGCAGCAAAATGCTGGGTTTAGAAGACTGCGAGCCAGTTTCCTGCATACAACTATAATTAATTTAGGTGCAGAGATCAAAGATCCGAGGGCGAAGGAAATGATTGATTCCGCCAGAAAATGCTTCCCTGGCACAGCCCACGGACAGCCGCCACCCACGGCAGGTAAACTGCTGCATGAAACTATTTTTAACTGAACAAAAGCCTAAGCAAACATCTGACGTCAGGGAGCAGCGCTCCGGGAGAGGGGGCTGGCAGCGGTGCGTGGTGCCGGGCAGCAGTGCGGCGGTGCCCGGGGGCCAGCCCCGCGGCCTCGCCCGGCCCCGCTCCTGGCGGAGCGCGGCCGCCTGGGGGAGAGGGCTGTCGTCCATCGGGATCGGGCTGCGGCTCCGGGGATGCCCGAGAGGTGACAAAAAGCAGGCACGGCGCCCAGTGGGGAAGGCCAGTGGTCCCGCTCCTGCTGACTGTGGTCTGCAACTTCTCCGTGTGGTTTTAAAAAACAGAGGCTGCTTTTATACCCAGGGAGTTTGCTGTGTTTACCTGCAAGGCACCCAAAGGCTTCAGGCACTCGGCGGGCGGGCACTGCTCCCGTCAAGCTGGGCGCCCTGGCCGTGCGGAACCAGCGCATCCGCGGGCTCGGGGCGACGCCCCCAGCCTCCCGCATCGCCGCGGCCCAAACTTCGACTCTGATGTGAGCGCGAATATACACGAGAAACGCTGTGAAGTTCAGCGGCCAGGAGAAGAGCTGGACCGGCTCTGCCATCAGCGCTGCACACGGAGGTGGCGGAGGCGGCCGGCGGCCGCTCCCTTCTCAGCTGCCCCTGATGCAGACGGGGGATCCCCCCCGGGAATCTCGCGCTCCCCTGGGCCCGGCGGGGAGAGCTCTGACCCTCACCTCTCTCTAGTGACCGTCAACTTGTGGAACCCACTGTCTGGCCTTTTCCACCGGTTTGAAACAGTCTTCACCTTTCCCTCCCTCGTCCCCTCAAGCCTTGCACGGCGGCCGCTCCAAGCGGCCTGGCCGGGGATGCTCCTCTCCGGCCGTGCCCGCCCTCAGCTCTTCCTTACAAGGGCTCCCGCGGCCGGGCCGGGGGGAGGCGGAGGAGGAAGGGGAGGGGGCGGTCACCGGGGCGGGGGGAACCTTTCCCGGAGAGGGCTGCGGGCATTTGCAGAGAGTCACTGCACGCACAAAACGCCGCAATCCCCGGGCGACCTGTCAGCTCTGCCGCCCCTGGCTCCCCGCCTCGCCTCTCACCAGAGTCAACATAGAGCTGCGATCCATTCGGGCGATTTAGTTAAAATAAATAAACCTGCGAAGATTCACTAGCGAGCGATGCATCATCGACCCGGAGGTTTATTAAGAGGCTCCTTACAGCCGCGGCTGCAGCCCCGGCTCCACCGGGGAGGTGCGGGTGGTGGTGCTGGGGGAAGGCTGCGGCAGCCCGGGTCGCCCCCGATCCCCCACTCCAGCCCTCCGGCAGGAACCTGGCCCCACCACAGGACAGCCACCCGCTGCTCACCCCCCGTCCCCATCGAGCCCTCAAGGAGGGGGAAGCAGCCCGCCCGACGGCTGCTGCAGAGCACTGTTACTTATTTCTCTGTATATTTGCGGGAGGGAGAAGAGAGTCGGGAGACGTTGTCAGTGGCGATTGTTAACCCAAATAATAATAATAATAATAATAATAATAATAATAATAATAATAATAATAATAATAATAATAATAATAATAATAATAATAATAATAATAATCGTTACTACTGGGTGCTGGCTGAATATGGCAATTACTATTATTGCCAATCACGATTAGAAATAATTATCCTGAAAGCAGGGAGGGTTCAGCTGCCACGGTGTTTTGAATAATCGCTTCAAAATGAACAGCAAAATATTAGGTTCACATACAGGGACAACTGCAAACTTTCAGTTGCAGCAGTTTGTAAAGGAGATCTTACCATGGCTGAGCTGTTTTACTTGTGAAGCTTCACTTTCTCATCTCTTACAGGTCCAGTGATGTGCTGTTCACCTACCACCCTGCACGGTGGCCCTCCCACAGTGGTCCTCTGGTCCCCTCCACCAAGTTCCCTGAACACACTGGATGCCAAACACCTTTTCAAGGCAGTGGTGCACAGTGCTTTGGTCCCTCCATCTTCAACAGATGAAGCAAAGAGATTACAAAGGATAGCACGGTTCCAGACTGAAACTCCACTTGCTGTATTTATGTTGTGCAACTTTATGCAGGCCCTCTCATTTCAGCTGTTTGAAATGATGTGTCACTAGGAGGAGGTCACAGGTGACTGGCAAGTTCAACCTACTTAGCTCAATTATCCTAGTTTCATTTCCAAGTTGTGTTCAATTTGATCTTCCTGCTTGCCTCCAAATTATCTTAGAGGAAAAAAAAATCAAATGAAAGCAGACAATTTAAGCCAAATCCTGTACACCATTATTTATATGCAAAATCATTTTTGTGATATATACTCCCCTTAATGACTATGGGATGCCAGATCTTTCCAAGCAAATTTACAAACCTAGCCATCAAATTATTTCAAAGGCAGGCCTATTAGGGACAAAGATAATTATGAACTTTCAGAAGCTTTGTAAAAAGATAAGTTTCTGAATGTTGTCTCTTTAAATTTTTCTTAAGTTTGTTTTTAATTTAAGCCTGGAGGCATAGTAGAGAGATATGCAGAGTCTAATAAGGAGTTTGGAAAATAATGTGCTGTAATCCAGTACTGAGCTATTTCTCCATAAAATATGGATAAGGAATCAATTCGTAAGCGCAAATATCTACTAGGACTGAGTTTTAACAAACATTTCACATGATCATTCTTATATGCATTATTAAGGAGATAACAAAAGTGCTTCAAATCAAGCCCTATATAGTCACATCTGGAAATGCTCTTTTCTATCTAATTTTCATTTTTTCCCCTCAAAAAATGTTAGAAGAAAAACTAGTCTGTCCCCTTGTATATTAATTGTTACCATCAGCTTTTAATCAGTAACATATATAGTTAAATTTACAGAATTCATTCCATGTTGCCCCTTTAGAGAACAGTGAAATGAAGATAGTGTCTTTATTCATTTATAGAACCTGATGTTAAAACCAAACCCACACACATATAGCATTTACATTGCTTTATGCATATAGACAGGCATGCAGGTACATAGACACAACACATGGAAACAAGTTATGACCATGTATTGGAAAAAATACTAAAAAGTATCTGTGCATTTCACCAGATCCTGAGCCATATGTCATCAGAGAAGAAGTCACTTAGGAAAAACTAGTTAAAATCGGACACAGCTAATTTCTGAAGGCATTGGAACTACAATAAGTTTTGCTGTACAATGCATAAGCACTGTCTGTATTCAAAGCTCTTCCGGCTTTTTAGTCAAATAAAGCATTACCATGAAGGTAAGAAGGGTTAATAAACTTCCCCCAAGTTGAAAGGAGTTGATACAAGTTTGGGTTTGTTTTTTTGCTAATGTATAATGTAAAGGAATTAAATTCTGGGGACAAAGATAAAAGTATCTAGGATCTATTACTACTATTTTTATTTTTTAAAATAAATATTACATTTTTCCTTTGAATGGCAAGGCAAGAAAAGTATTTTCCAAACAGAAGCAGCAAAAACTATTTAGAAGAAAATTCATAAGCAATTTTTTTTTTAAATACTCTGGAGTTTTCTGAACAACTCTGATGTTGTTATCTGTGATAACATTCTTATCACAATTATTTTCTTTTTACTATTTTAAGTGGGTATTCAAGGTAAATTGATGCTTTATGTATATCCTGTCTCAATTTGTAACACGCTATTCTCTGTAAGGACATAATTTGAAAAAAAATACAAAAAAAAAGTGATAGCACTGGCAACAATTTACTTAAATTCACAAACCTTGAAATTGATGCATCTCCTATCAATCATAGTCAGAAGCCTCAGTAAAACACATCCAATATTTGTATATCAAAACTGGGACTAAAAAACCCCGTTTTGTTCAATTTAAATGTCCTTCAACATGTTGTCATTTTATACACTGAAATTACTAGGGGATTTTTACTACGGGTTGGCTTTCTTCTGTCAAACATATGCAAGACAGTAACCTTGCAAAATTAAAGTGCATGCCATTATACTGCACAGATGTTTGTTCTCACTCAGTTACTGACAATGAAATACTTATTAAATAATAATAAGGTGATATTGACTTCTCTATTCTGTCGATATGAAGATCTGTTGATCTGTGAGGTTAATACTGATGAGGCAGAGTGAGGTAAACATTTCATCAGGAGGGCAAATAAATCCCAATACTGGCATAAAAAATAAAACCCCCAACTTTGTACATAAAGAGAAGCTAATCCTTTTTGTATTTATTTGGTATATGAGCACCAGTTCAACCTATTAGCATGCACAAGCTAATGCTGAAGTAAGTCCTTGATATTACTTTCAGGAAACATATTCCAAAAATGTCTATCATAGGTATTTAAAACTAAGCTCAAATGATGCCAAGCTCTTAGGGTCTTTAGTCATGCTGCATGTTCTGCTGCGAATGGCACATTTCCTTTAAGTATTGCTATAAGGCTTTACGTACAACCTCAATATTCTTCACATTAAGGGATTTCTATTTGAGCCAGAGAAATTAGAGACGTGCTTTTTTTTTCTAATAAGATGAGCTCTCTGTCAAAATATTATTTTTATTTGTTGCTTCATCAAAACGTTACTGAAAGTTCCCTCTCTTCACCCTCTGCCACAAAACACAACATTGTACACATTTTGAACAATACAAGAACCATTTAACTTGATGGGTCTGGCAGAAGAAGCTACTTTCTTATTCATTATTATCTTTAGATTTTCCTTCATTCTGTGTAAGGGAAGCTCTTTTTAGAAGAATATTCCATCAGTCAGGTAGGTCTCATACTCTGATAGCATTATTTCAGCATGTTATTTTTAATGTATGGTACTTAAACGTGTATAAGGAATCCATTTAACTTGCTTCTAGGCTTTTGAATAGAAATTAAAGAGGTGTGACCTAATATGTAAGATAATAAGAGGCCATATATTTTTTTACATCAGTGCCAAAAGATGCACTTGTCAGTTTTCCCCATTTGATTATTAATTAAGGCCTCAATCCGGCAATTAGATTTGCAGGAGCAAAACATAGGCATGAAGCAACTCTGCCTGTCTCTTTGCCAGAGGAGACAACTCTGCCTTGTCAACAGTGTGACTGTTGACAAGGGAAGAGCTCAGTCACACAGTACTTACTGTAAGGTATCGTTGTAAAATTCAGAACATTGCTTCATCTGCCCTTGCCAGAGACTACAGCCTGATTTCTGGGGCAGAAGAGCCATTTTCACAGCCTCCTCCCTCTCACCTGTCTGTAGCAGAACTGCTGTGCCTCAGCAGAGAAAGTTGGGCAAACACTTGGCGCTTTCTCTGCATTATGGTGACATCTTGTTGGTAGGACAGTGCAGGAAAAATCACATTATTGCTATTCGTGCTGCTCCTGTTCTGAAGGTGTGAGGCTGGCCATCTGCTGCTCCTTCCAGGTATCATGTAAGGGTCTAATACATTTTATTTTGTTTTTGGTAAAATGTGATGACTTTTGTCTGAGAAAGGTAACAAAAACATTTCTTTTTTGACCTCAAGCTTGCTTGTTCTTCTTCCCAGAGTGTTCTCAGAAGAACATTATTCCTGGGTTTTTTTGCACCTCAGGCCATGATGCTGTTTGAAGACTCTGGTCTCTGCAAATTCCTGCGTTCACCCAAATCTCTGTTAAAGGTAGTGGGGTTTTGTGTGTTTGTGTTCCGCCATGCTGTCTGCTTTTGGTTATTTTTTAGATATTTTTATCCTTCTATATCTTGAGAATCTTTTTCCTACAATGGTCTGAAGTATTTCCCAATTTCTGTGTAATGGTAGTCAGATGGCGGAGCATCTGGGAGCTGTGCTTTGGTTCATGGGTACCTTGTTTCCTACCATGTGGTTGGATGGGCTTAAAAAAAAGTCTTTCTAACCCGCATATCAAGTAATTCTGGTAACAAAGTCACCAGAATAAGAAACTTTTCAAGCTTTAACTCACACTGAAATTTTCTGAAAGTTTACTAACATTAAAAAAAAAAAATTAGTCAATTCAGAGGCACAGATTTTGGTAATATCAGGACTCTGGGGCACGGTTCCACATGTACAGATATAATAACTAGATTACAGTCTCATGCCCCAGAATATCTTTATATGTATTTGTCTGAAACGACTTAGTTTAGCAGATCTTGGGTACACAAAAGGATCCAGCAAATGAGTTGAATACTTTTAGTGATAACTATATTTGAGAAATATTATTGTATGACAATATTTCAGTGCATGCCTTTGCAAGTGCAAGGTGTTAAGTTCTCCTTAATATTCTGAGCTCATTCTCCACTTCTGTATCAAGGCTGGAGATTCTGTACCCATGTTTCTTATGTGGTAATAAGGATACTGAAGGAACAGCTGTTCTGCTAGTGAATTAAACTGGATAAGAGAAAAAATCTGTAATGACTGGGGCTCCCAGCTCTAGTCATATGCTTTGCAACACAGATTGCAAGAGAAGAAATAGACAGCAAACTCTGTAAAATGAGCACAGTAATTCCCATGCTGTAAAAACTCTCCTGCTTAAGAACACTAGCAATGACAAGGTTACAAGAAAGAGGGTAATAAAAATATCAGAAGAAACCAAATAGAGATAGGTTTCTTTGCAAATAGATAAGCCACTTTCTAATATGGTGGCCTTATATATAAGTACATTTGTCTTCCAGACCCTCTGCTGTTGATTAGAATTCTGATGCCACTGGAGGGGTTACAGTTTTGTTGAGTTTCTGGATCTCAATTGCACTGTCAGGGGGTCATTCTTTCTGGTAATAAGGTAGCTAGTAACCCCTGGGAGAAAAGGAAAACAATTGACTCTTGAAAGCAGAAACATATACTGAAGTCTAGAGTAGATTTCTGGCAGTGGACCAGGTCTTTTCTCATAGCATTTGTCATTGTAGCAATGAAAAAATTGTGGGAGTTTTACAGGCGGCCAGAAAAGGAAAACAGAGCACAACAACAACAAAAAACAAGAGCTAGATGTAATTTATTTTGGAATTACATTTCAGAGCAGGTTGCTTTTTGTTTGTCACACTGTTGGTTCACTCGTTAAAGATGTGGATCCCATTAGATAGAAATATGTTGCTTATTTTAAAGTAAATGATTATCAAATGACGACACTTCAAAACATTTTTTGCTTTAATTTGAAGTCATTTGAGTTTGAGACATATGCCTTTGCTAAATGCAGAATATTCTGTTGCCAAAACCAAACAACTTCGTTTTGTGTTCCCCGCTTGCAACCACTGTTGATCCTGGATGTCACTGACAATATGAATTTTAGCAATAAGTCTTTACAGAGGTCAGTAGTAAAGTTTTGCTTATTGCTACTAAGCTTTTTTATTAGTAGTATTCTGTCGAGTCAAATGATCTCACCATATAATCATACTCAACTGGAACAAATGCAATATTGCATTTGATTGGCACTGGAAGTATCATTCCTCTTTGTACAACTGGATAAAGCTCACTTCTAAAAAAATAACTTAAGCTGAGATCTGCACGTAAGGTTTTTCCACATCTTTCTGAAAATTGGCTTCACTGTTTTACAGATAATATTACTAGGCTGTTTTTCTTTGTTGCAGTGTAAGCATACATAAACTGTGCATACATGTATGTGGTACACGTACCCCCACACAAACACATGACTCGCACATAGGATTTATATTATATTTGTAAGATTTTAAAGTGGATTTCAAATTTATTACAAGCCCCAGCATTGCAGCTGATATACATGGATTCATCCCATCGTTTAACTGAAGTACCTAAGGTGGCACTGTAGCAGCTTGAGACTTCCTTTGTTTTCACTGGAGAAAGGCAGGCACACCCATAAACATTACACTGAAGGTACTCGCTTTTCTTCACTGGCTATAGAGTAAGACTAGAGCAAATCTACTTCTAATTAAGAATAAATGACTGAAAGGGACTGCAAGGAATCCTTGCTGAAACATGCAAAATGCCATCTCTTCTGCTGTCATCTGTACATTATGGGCTGAAAAAGATCTTTCAATTTAGAATCTAAACCACTTCATAAAAATAATCATATGTGAAGTCTTTTATGGAAGAAAACTGAACAAATCTTGGGATAGATATTTTTTAATTTTAGTTGTTTAAAAGTCAGACATCTAGTCATCTTCTCTTACTCCATAGTCCACTCATTTAACTCATTTGTCTCAGAATTAGATTAAATAAGATGAGGAGGAGGATCCTGAGGCACATGTACGGTAGGCGAGATACAATGGTAGGGGTGCATTAATTACAGAACAAATTTAGATGTCTAAATTAGAAGAAGTGACCTTTGGATTAGGATTTTAGGTACTTAGGATACCTTTTAGACAGATAAAGCAAAGTAAAATGAAATGAAATTTTTCTAAGGGATTTGTGTGACAACATGCAGAGAAGGAAGTATTCGCAGATTAAGAGTAAAAACATAGTTGTACTGTTGCCTAGTAAAATCCTGACAACCCCCTGCCTTGTTGCATTAGATAAATTGGGAAGAACAAAGAACATCTTGAAGAAGCCCTTATCTCACACCACATAGAGTACTATGCAACAGACTGTGAAAGAGAGAAAGGTGTTACTCCTTAAGCAGTATTAGAGAGACTGGCTAAAATATGGTTTATTGTCATGACCCTATCTAGGCACAGAAAAATTAGTAATAGATCTTTTCATCTTAACTTCTCTTTCTCTCCTTCCTTGCATTCCCCCTCACCTGCCCCAGGAAATAGCAGTATATGTACATTGTATATGTATTTTTCAATATCCAAGAGAGTGTCTGATTTATCTTGTTTATCTCTTTCTCAGCACAGTGCATGGAAAATCATTTTCATACAACTATGTTGTCTCATGTTGTATTACACCAAAAAAAGCAAATTTTAAAAAGCTCTGGTGTGATTAAAATAATCAATCTTCATTCTTTCTAAAGACTGCTATTTTTTTGGTTAAGACTAATTGTGATGTCTGAAGTTATACTTGTAAGGGTGAACTTCTGTCCCAAGCAGATTCTTTTAACTGGAATTTGTACGTATTTATAATTATATTTATATTTTAGGATCCTAGAATGCACAATTTCCTTAAAGAATAGGAATGTTACTTTCATACCTTTTAATTTAGAGCATCTGTTGTTGAAGGAGCTGCAAGTTTATTTACTCATGAACTAAAAGTCTCAGCAGGTAATATTAAAACCAGTATCTTGCTGTCCAGAATAATGGTAACAGAAAACAAAAGTCAAACGCTAATGTTAGTCATAAGATAAACTAACTGGTGACATGCTCTATTGTGAGCTGAAGCTCTGTCAGATTGTCAAGAGGAATTAGTTCTTAAGCAAGATATTTATAGCAACATAAGACTGGAAGGCATCACCAGGGTCACAGAATCATTGAAATAGAAGAGACTTTGTTAAATAACATTCCCTCATGGCCCTATGAAAATTTTCCCCATAGCTTCTCTGAAACTCCCTGCTGGTCTATTTTTATTGTAAAGCTGGTATTCAGGTTTTTCTGTCCATAGGATCAAGATTTACTGACCAGACACTGAAGCAATTTAATACCTCTAGGTGTATCGGTTCTCCCTGACCTACATCCTAGTAGTATGTAACTGTCTGAGCAAAGAAGGGTGAATACTCATTTCTCCTTTCTGAAAATCAAGAAATGTACCAGAAAGAATAAAAATCCTTCCTGGATGCAACTAATCAAGAAATGCCTTGTAGTAAGATAAACACAATATAACTACAGCATAGATACACATTCAATAGACATAGTTTAGGAAATGAGAGCAAGGACTGCTCTGCTGTCCTTAACTCTTATAATGAGGCTTTCAAGATTTTCAAGCAGCTGATGTACAGATAATTTAGAGATTTGCAGGCAGAATTGCATACAGAAGTGAGGAGAAATCTATTGTAAAGCCCTGAGCAACTGAGGTCTGTGGTGATTCATTCTACTCACAAGGCTGACAGCTGTTTTCAGCAGGATCAGCAGTTTTTGGGTGGACTTACTGGGCCAGTATTCTTCCTCCTCTAAATCTATTAAAGTGAGTAGAATTACATATGGGATGAACTTGGCTCTTTAGGTGTGGGAGAAGTCATTTCCCATACTGACATATGAATATTAGCACTTCTTTATGCAGGGATTATAGACAGGCTTTAGAAATGTTTACAAGGTGGGAAGAACAATGAAAAAACATGTAAAATCATTTCATCTTGATTCAACTTTGGAAGGAACTCTTCATATGGATCGCTCTCTTTTCAGATGGCTGTGTCTACCAGAACCTTTCTTCCAAATCTCAACCTCATAGCCCAGCTACAATAAAGAATTTGGTCTCTGTCCCGTTGAGGGCTGGGAAGAACATACACACTTCCTCTTCACTCCCACCTGCTTCTCATCTTGGGGACTAAGGATAATGCTGCTGAAAAATCCATGTAAACCATGTCAAAATTTCCGAAGAGTTGTCATGAAATAGGCCTGTGCCAAATCCTTCTGTTATCCATTTATACTGTGGTCATTGCCCTCTGAGTCTAGGAAACAGAGCCCTCAGTTCTTTCCTGGCAACCAAAGGATGGCAACTTTACCCCACCTGCAGAAGGACTTTCAGGAAACCAAGCCATTTGCTCTTATCAGCCCCTGTGCCTCTATTCAGGGAGATAATACATCTCCTGAGTCCATTTAAATTAAAATAATAAACTCAACCCAGCACTGTATTTTATACCCAGTGGGCCAGCTGCCTTTCAAGGCTGCGGAATCTGAAGTGCGAGAGTGCAGTTACAGAGCTAGTCAAACCAATACCTTTCTTTCATGGATGCCACAGCATGAACAACCCACCCACTGGACAACAACCGCTAGAGAAGCCGACCATACCATAACCCTGCTCCCTTGTTTAACATGTACTTGACTTCTGCATCAGATGTTCTCTGCATTCCAGAAGGCTGCTGTAGAGTGGAGAGGGTGTTATCTAAACTTATTTTACAGTGTCTATCTTTATAAATGGGGGGCTTTAGTAATTTCTGAATTATGATATCATATATCCAGGAATAGAGTGTGGGAAAATCCCTGCTGTTAATGATAAAAAGGTTCAGTGTCAGTCCTCAAACAAAAGTGAGTTTAGCTTTGACATAAAGGTGCAAACTATTTCACTTCACATCGTAGCAGAATTTTGCCAGACACTCTCAGAATTTTGTCCCTATTAGGCTCAGTGTGTGAGGCATAGAAAACCTTTGTATATAAGGGAACAATTGCAAACTATTCTCTTCAGCATCTCTATCTTTCTGCTTAAAGATTTTCTGCTAATGCATCTGCAGATACATGTTTGGAAGAGATGGGTAACTGTTTCGTTTCAGTCTTGGGAATTAAATATCAAAATTGAAACCAGCATGAAAGTGCTTCATTTAATTGTCTGTATGCCTAAATATATTACAGAAAGGGGGTAATAAGAGGCAGTATTTCTGAAACTGAGCACCAAGGAGCTGGTGCTCTGAATGATCATCAGTGAGTCAGGGCTCAGAGGTTTTATGTCTCATTTTGCCACTGACACCTGAATAAACTTGGCTACAATATTAACCTATTTTTACACAAATCCTCCCTTAAGTGACACTAATCATTACAGTCTTTACATGGTTCCTTCCTGAAACTTAGTTCATTAATGTTCAATGAGTCAGTCAGACAAAATGTATTAAGTATGTGAACACTGTGTACTGATTCTGCAGAAAACTTTTGAGAAAAACAAATTCCTGCATTTTACACACTATTTTGACTCTGAAAACAATCCCAAGGCCAACTTCAATATGCACAGACCTCAGGTTTATTTATATTTACATACAGGCACCTATGTAAAGATAAGGGCATAGGAAGTAACAGCTGTAAGTATGATTATGCTAACCATCCGTGTTAAGAGTGAGAGAGATGAGAAAGGATAGAATGGAGCCTGACAGTGCAAAAATGCTAACTCATGACTTTTATTTCCTTTCACAACAATTCACCAGTGTAAAACTTCTCCTTTGCAATTCAGCCAAGGTTGCTGAGACCCTCTGTGATGGGCTGAGCAAGACCAACTTGTACAAGTCAACAGTGCTTTATGTGTAAAATGTGTAAAATGAATGTAAGTTACAGCTTTGGGAAGTACTTGTGGAGCACAGGCTTCGTTGCCTTTAAGCTGGTAGGACACGGAGCTTAGTCAGACAACTCCTTTTTTATTTTCTTTGTGCCTGCTTCCTTACATTCCCTACACTCTTTCCCAATTTCCTGATGTAGGCCTGATATGGTTTGAAGCTGGCTCCCTGCCAAGTCTCCAAACCTTACCACAAGAAGTCCCCTGTCCCCCCCCCAAACCTCAGAGAGAAGAGGGAGAACAAACAACCAAGAAAACCTGAAACGAGAGAGACAGATAAAGCAATATATATAAATATAATATAAATATATTTACACTTATATTACAGTTATATACAATTTCACAAGGGAAAGGGAAGGGGGAAGGGAAAGGGAACAAAACTAAAATTATATATATATATATATATTTATATCTCGATTAGTAGCCCAATATCTAGCAACTAAAAAAAGTTAGCAAAGAAATATCTCACTACTCTCCTTGGGACAACCGAGGGTCGCTCCGGAACGATCGCCGGCAACCTCTGTCTCCCAAGGTCGACAAGGCCTAACCAGGCCTCGCTCCCCAACACGACAGACTCAACAGCAGGGAACCTGCACCTCCAAAGCTGCCAGAAGGAAAGAGACCGAAGGTCTTCCCTCCTTTCTTCTTATAGTCTGGCTTACGTAAAAATTGTAGGGAATACTGGGTAAATCTGGGCCCTTCCTTGGTTACAAACTGGTCACCAAGGAAGGCCTAGACCAAACTACTACAAGGCCTCTTCATGAAAATAAAAAGTTTTGGAAGATACTAAAAATTTCGAAGATGAACTTTCATTTATCTAATTTTAATTAAGAATAAGCAAACTTTTGAGTTATATATGGTGTAAGAATCAGGAAAAATGTAACATACACTTTACACTAAAAGCAACAGAAGTTGGAACACAGAAGAGAAACACACCTTGCAAATGGCAGCAATGGCAGCCTAGAATTTCCTTTTGAACATATTTATACATTTTCATAACCTTTTGTTCTATCTTCATAGTCTACAGCTCCTTTCTCAGAGATATTTTATATCCATTTTCAAGCAGCATGCAGAGACTGTAGAATTTTGTTCAGCTTGATATGAAGAACCTGTATAGCATCTCTTCTTTTCTATTGTTGCTTTTTTGACCTCCAGATATTCAACTGACTATAAGAGTACTGAAGAAAACATAGTTATACTGTATTCCAATACTGAATCAGATTAATTGAAAAATATCATGTGATGTGTACAGTAAGGGAATTTTAAATTAACTCCCTAGCATATTCATGGTCAAATACAATGGCTGTACTTTCTAATAGGAAAGTGCTCCTAAATGATTCTTACTAAAAAAATAGCCAAGTGCACATCACAGAGTATACCATATAAAAGAGAGGACAGCAGGCTGCACTGTCACCCACTGAAGCCTGACCCCACTCATTTTGTTCTTTCAGAAATGGTTTAGTTCTTATGCTCATGGAAATGTGCGCTAGCAAGAACAACCTGATCTTATGTAGTAACTTATCATGCCTGATCAATGCTTAGGACTAGCTGGAGTTACATGGCAGTAAAAGCTCTTCTGTGCTAAGCAGACCTATGCACATATAGGCACAGTGGAAGCTTACTGCAAACCTTCTGGAGCTACTGCCACTACCTTCGTTGTTCTGCTTATATAGCACAGAACTATGCTGATAAATACCCAGATAGGACAGACATAAATTTGATGGATGAAGTACTGTTTTCTCTAATAATTTAGATTGAAATGTTAAATTTTGCTCTGCATTTATCATGCTCTTCTGGTCTGTATTGGCAATAGGCTCACTCATTGTTCTAAATGGCTGTAAATAGATGTCAGGTTCACAGCATCCAGGGGATAAAAGCCTTTGTGCACTGGTATTATTGAAAGCAGGTCTGCTTTTTAACCTGGAAAATTTAAGCAAAGAGAAGAATCTATTCCTTCTAGCTCAGGAGGTTCCTAAGCTGCAGAAAGCTTGAGGGGTTGTACAGAAAGAAATTTTATCCTATGTTTTTCCTCAAATGCACTCTATTAGCCATTCAGACAGAGAGTGAACTAAATAACTCTTTGCTCTGGCTGAAGAGTGCTTTTTTTATGGACTGCCTTTATTCTTAGTTATTGCAGCAGCCCTTGGGCTTGATTCTATAAAACACTAGCCAGGGCAAGCTGTCCCCAGTAATATCAGGCCAGGCAATTAAGCAATTAACACATGAGTGTTTGCAGCTCTCAGCAGATGGTAGATACCCACACACACCTTGGTTTTTATGGAGAAGGACTTTTACAAGGAAATCTCATTTCTCCCTGCAGCAGCAGTATATAGCCTGGAAGTGTAGCAGGCGATTGGCTTTAAAGGTCAAGAGGAAATCGCACCTGGGCTTTCAGCTGCCAGGCAGCTTTCAGCAGACCTCAGCTCTAAGATGAGCACGTCCATCATGGTGCAGGGTGGCTAACACCCATCAGCTGTGTTCTGGGATTTGGCAGGAAGAATGCATGAGCTTTACTCTGAGGCCCCTCGTTTGCTCTTGCTTCTACAAAGACATTTCAAATGGTGTCCCTAGCTGGGTTTGGGTAAACCATTTGGACAGTCTACTCCAGTGGTAAACTAGAAAATTTGTCTGGGTCAGTGTGCAGGAAGCCTCTTTACTACCGCAGTACTCACGGAAAAAGAAACTCATGATACCACACTTTGAGTATTCACCAGACCAGGAAAGGCAAAGAAATATCTTTGTGGGACAAATTAGAAGGGCTTCTACATTTCTTACTTGGCTTAAAGTGCACATTTATATGCTGAAAATGAATTTGTTTTGCTGTTGCTGATGTGTTCCTTATATCTTTCAATAGAGATAGCCCGTTGAAAGGGCTCCACTTGAAACGTATTACTGTATTTCACTGATACCTTCTGCTCTGTTTTTCCTAAAGTTTGTAGAAACAATATTTAGAATCAGTCCATGGCTTTTGATTTGCAACTCTAATAAAGTCTGATGGGCACCATACACGACTTTCTTCTGTGGCTGTAATTATTTGGTAACTGCTTCCAGCTTATGATTTTTAATGGACATTTTAAAGTACACCAATGGTACTTTGCATTCTAAAGAACCATTTGTATTACCAGAATGATCAACAAATCCTTTTTTTTAAATAAAGAAATTACCTCCTATTTGTACTACTAAAGTACTGCATCTAGCAGTGTTTCTGGTTTAGCTAATATTAAGGATGAACCTGATCTTCTATCTGCCATGATTTTCTTGCAGCATAGTAATATTTTCAAAATAACAATTATAATAGTATTTGATTACTAGAGTATGGGTATAGCATTTGGAGAACTTGTAAAAACTTTACTTTTGTTTCCTTTCCCATAAGAGTATTGGAATATTGGAGAAATAGAATTAAAATATGTTAATTGAAACGATGCTTATTTACTTCAGTAGTGTGGTGTGCACTAAATATAGTTCTTTAGAGAGAATTCAATTTTATATTTATTAAATTAATAAATGTATATATTGTGTATTTCTAATGCTTGGAGTTACATGGGAAATACCTGCTCACCCATTCTGAAAATAAGAGGGAGAAAAAAAAGGAAAAAAAATGATTGGAGACAATGGAAGACTTGCAGTAACTCAGCTTTGGAATGGACCTAGTATTCTGGCTGGAGATGAAATATGTTCTCACTTCCAGCCCTGGAAGTCTCAATTTTTGTGGCTTTCTATAATGGTAGTACTTAAATTAAATATTATTCTTTGAGATCTAGTGAAAGCAAGCTTGTTGGTTTTGGCTGCCAGTACCTATAGTATGGTCTCTCTTTCCCATTAACACTGCCTTGTCCTTCTTCATGTTAAATCTTGCACAGTGCTCTTACTTTGATGCTGCAGTTCATTTTTGTGGAATGCTTTTTCAACAGAAGTTTCAATATGTAAGTTTTCAGTCCAAAAGAGTATTCAAATGCTCTGTTGTATTACTACATGCATTTAATTTTCAGTTTCCAGTTAGATCCAAATAAAATATCTATACATATCTGTGGCAAAATCACCTTGTGATTCCTGGGTAGTGTCTGAATGTATCTGTCGCTCTAGTTTATTTGGATCTTTCATAAAGATAACAAAACTGTGTTTTCTTCTAAAGTCTCACCATTTGTTTGACTCCTTCCTTCTTTCCTTCCTTTTTTCTTTCTTTCTCTACTCTCTTTCTTTTGATTTTCTTCTAAAGATGACTGATCATCCACTCGGGCAGTTGTCCAGATTGCCTGAGTGTGGAAGACTATTAGTTCCCTTGGGTGGAAAATATTTTCTGGATTCTACAGTGCAAAAGAGTAGATATTACCTGGATATTATATGGTTTTATTTGGTTTGAGTAACTGAAGTCTTGGACTGCTCTTGCCTTTGTTGGCATATCTGTAACCATAAGGTATCAACAGCATGTGACTGTGGTCTGTCTGCCCCATTCATGTGCTTGCCACAAAGCAACTGAACAAACTTGCCATCCTAAGGTGAACTGATCCAAGGTATTTACAGTTAGCAGGAACTTGATTTGCTTCAATGCATCCTTTTTTGGTTGCTAAAGCACTCAGATAATGCTTAATAGTTCTCAGAGTACATGCTGAGCACTCATGAAAATGTGACCATTTAACTCTCTTGAGTTAGGCAACCAGCACCTGAAGTACATCCTTCTGTGTTACTGCTGAAAATTCAGCCACTGGCTTTAAATTGCCCCTGTGCTTAATTTTTAGGGCTAGTTCAAGATGCAGTGAATATAGGCCAGTGAAAAAGACTCTGGAAAGTCTCTGACAGTGACTTAATGGGAGGTTTGAGTGCTTGCATCTAAAAATTAGGCTGTTCAGTTAAGTTTCTCAGGTGGATAGATGGATTGCTTCAGGCAGCCAAGTTTGAAAAGCCTGCCCTACTTCTCTGGTTTTGGAAACACCAGTATGAAAATTACTTGTATAAGGTAGCTGAATGTGTCACTGTTTCAGAGTTGTGAACTGCTCAGTCTGCAAACTGGTGGTGTGGTTGTTACAGGATTTCATTTAAATGTCCTGTGCAATTGATGTGGTGGTATGAATAGGATGGATGTTTTTTTTACACAGTAGTCAGGTGTCATCCTTGATATTGCTGATGGTGGGGATAATTGTGGAGCCAATGAAGGAAGGTGGTCCTGCTTGCCACATTGACCAGTTGCATATTGGGAAGCACCCACAATAGATTTTTATCCCTCTCTTGCTTGCATTTAACTTGGAGATAATTGAAGGGTTTTGGCTTGTAAATCAACTGCTCCACATACTGTTACTGACTCCTTTTGAGTCAGTGGCATGGCAGTCAATACCTGCATTGCTGCACCAGAATCATGTGTTGATCTTCCTATCACTCATCCTCCTACAGTAGCGCATGGTAGCAGTCTCAAGTATTAAAACACTAAAGCAGTATGTTTATATGGGAAATGGTGTTACGTGGAAAGGAAAGATGTGGGTAATTGTGAACTCTTCCACAAGAAAGCAAGTAGAATTAATGACCAGGCAACAGGAAGCTCTCTAAATGTCATAACTATAACTTTTATAGAATCATAACTAAACTTATTGAAATTGCAGTAAAATATACTAAACGCCCTTTGATGCTTGGTTGATTTTTTTTTTCCCCACTTCCCCCTCCTTGTTACAACAGTTATTTGGTATCTACTCTGGTCTATATTTGTCTTCCTAAAGAACTTTTGCATTTAAGGCACTGGGGCATAAAAATGTAATCCATGGTCCTACTTGTCTGAAAGAAAAAAAATCATAAAATGATGATCTTGCTTCTGCATACCTTTTTTGTCACTCAAAATTTTTTGGTGAGCTTGTTTTTATAAATAACCTGTTCTGAAAATCTGAGTTGTTTCTGAAATTATGTGTTGGGGAGAGTTGGAAGGACTGATTAAAGCTTATTTGGCTTCTGTGGTAGCTTAATCTAAGTCAACTGAAAATTATAAAGTGAGATCAAAATTAAAGCAATGAGAATGAAACCTTATAGTGAGCAGGGCAACTTGGGAAAAAGCTCAATCCCAATCAAATACCGAGGAAGGTTGCTCTACACCAAGGAAGGATTACAAAAAACTGCCCAGAACTTCCAGCAAAACAAGTTTTGTGAAAACCAAGAGCAACATCCTACAGTTTACTGCTGGGTAACCTGGCAGCCAACTAAACAGTCACGATTTGTGCAACTTGTATTCTGGACATCTCTTCTGCCTGTTCTTTTAATATCCCAGGTACAAGAAAGGAATGGGGAGTGAATATTCATACATATTTTCTTCTGCTTGCTTGCCTTACTTACTCCACGGCATGGAAAGTCATTAGTGGGGAAGGTGGTGGTGTCTTCATGCAGGAAGACCCTTAGGAGGAGGGAAATTAGGAGTCCTACTGTTCACCATTGCTAACATGGAGGTTGCTTGTGCACCATGCACAAAGGTATTTCTTGCATCTGTAGCGATGAGGAAGAGTCATACTGCTGAACTCCTCAGGGGACAACTCATCTGCAGAGATTAACTATTGTTCTAAGCTGTAGTAAGAATTAAAATTAGTAGGCATCATTGGTATAATGGGAAGTCAGAAGAGCTTCTTCTATTTTTTTTTTTTCATGAAGTGACAAAAAGAAATTTAAAAAACAATCATAAAATAGGACACTGGACAAACATGGAAAGTGAGCACATATATATTTTACCCCTTTTTCCCCTCCAAGTGTCCCCCCAGTGGCATGTGTCAAGGCATTTTCAAAGCTAGACTTTAGAGTATTTCTGAACTCTATTGTCCTTAGTCTCTGCACCCATAAATTGACTCTAGGGTCATTCAGGGGATAATTTAGCTTTAAATACAGGGTTGCACTAATATGTCTGTTGGCCCTCACTCATCCATTTGAATTGGATGAAGTCCAGCTGGAATAGAGGAGAGGAGCTGTTTAAGAGACCCGTTCTTCATGATGTTACATTATCATATCTCATCTTGCATTTCCCAAAGAAAAAGCTAGAATGCTATTGGTGTAATAGAGTAGACCACTTCCAGTGGTGGGGAAGTAAATACTGGCTTTATAAGAGGACATAGTGTGTGGGGCAGAGTATGGCCCAGACTCTGGCCCAAGCAGAATACAGATGGAAAGAAAATAGTAATTTTTATGAAGGCTGCTCAGTCACACATAACACTTTTAGTCATACTGTTGTGCCAGTTTATTTTTATGAGTCATTTAGAGGAAACATATACTTATCTCCAGTTTAAAGATATGAAAGAGAAAGTAATTTGCTAACAACTGTTTTGGGTTATTCACAGGGACAAGATAAGAAATAAAGAGCAATTGTATTCTGAACTCCAGCTTTCAGATGTATTTTGTACTCTCTGAATTTGTAAAGGAATTTCCTTATGGCCACAATAATGATTTTTTTTTAATTCTGTCTGTAAGATGAACAGGACACTTACTTTTACCAGTTTTCACAGTGAGTAAAAATATTTTCAGGATGTTTTTCAGCTAAATTATCTTGTGTCTTGTGTGCCAAAACCTAACTCTGCAAAGACACTAGTTTGAATGTTTTAGGGTTTTAAACATACAGGTCTTGACTTTTTTTTGTTTGTTTTGTTTTGTTTAATTGTAGATTCCAGTGGTTCAGGCATCTGTATAACAGGCTTGTCTGTGCTATACTGCAGAGAACCCTTCCTCTTTGACCTACTGGGTGTTTCTCTTCTTAGGGAGGAAAGGAATTCTTCCCATGTTAGAAGAGTTCAGTCTCCTCCTGTCATTGATTGCCTCTGTTGCTTAGTTGAGCTGAATTGTATGCAATGGCTTTTCAAGGATTCAGCTGTGAAGAAGGCATGTGTGCAAATGATATCAATAAAACAAAAGGATTTGCATACACAGGAGCAGCACACATGCTACTGCTTTGAAGATTTACTGTATGAGGTAAATACTTAGTGTTTGGTAGGACAGCTGTTGACACAGCCTCTTTTATACTCCTCCTGCTTAGTTTTCATGGCTACCATAGGCAGAAGCAAAAGAGAAAAAGCAGTGCTAACTGTTCATGCAGGAGTAATAACAGCCCTTAACAGAAGAAGGGTAATTACCTTTGTCTACTTCTCCCTGCTCAAAAATCTAATAAAATAGACACCACTGGCCACACAGCTTATGGATGCAGAAGTCCTCTTGCTTTTGCTAAATCTGAGGCTAGTTATGTAGGATGGTCCTTTGCTCATGAGCTGAACTCGCATCTTAATTTTGAAAAAAAACTCTTACTGATGGGTAGATTTCCTGAACACATTTGACAGCTTTTAAGCTAGTGGTATTTGGCAAGGCCTTTTAGAGTTATAGGAGATTTATAGCTAAAGAGATTACATAGCAGTGAGTTCAGATCCGATCCCTTTCTCCCAGCTTCTGCTCTGGGTAACAGTGACAGGAGCTGTCTGTATACCAGAAGGAACAGTTTAAGAGGGTGGCTGCATTTGGCAATAGAAGCCCCTGTTAGCAGCCGGAAGCATTGGTGCTGAAAAGCAATTGCTGGTGTCAAGAACTTTCCTAGCTAAGCACTGCAGCTGGTGGCAATAAATAGCATTCTAATAAAGGAGGATGTTCAACCCGTGCCATAAGCGAATACTGTTTCAACCACAAAAAGTAATTTATGGTGCTGCATGTGTCTGAAATGGATTTTTTCCCAATACATTTTAAAATAAAAATGCTAGGATTTCAATGGAGGGAAAGATCTGCATTTTAAATCAAAATGAAATTGAAAGATCAATGAAAAGTGTGCTGCTTTTTTAAGTACGCAATGATACATAACATCTTAAGGATGTGCACTGTCACAAAGCACAATTACCTCCATTCCTAAAAATGAAAGATGCTGTTTTCTGACTGTGAATTTTCTCTATATTGCATCAAACCTAATAACTTCCCATGTCAGTGATAATCCTCCCAAACATTTAGACAGAACCATCATCATCTACTCATAAGAATGCCAAAATGATCATGCAGAAAGTAGCAAATAACAATATGTTTGGATTGCATAAACAGAATTCCTGAAAAAAATCCAGCCTGCTCAATGAAGAGCAAAAGGAATGGATAACAGTCATTAGGCTCATTGGACCTGTTACCGTTGAGTCCACTAAAGTAAACAAGTTATTAGTTTTGACATAACCAATGGTCTATATGAACTTATGTTTCTGCTCTTTGTTATACACTTCATTTGTGCCACATGTGACTACTCTTACATACTTATTGTGAAACATAGCAATGTTACATATTGCATCATCTTCCACTGGGATGAGCTGGTACCAGGAGATACCATCCTTCAAGTTTCTTACTGCTGGCTAGTTTGGGGTTCTTTTGGGGGGCATGGAAGAAAGGGTAGTTTTGTTTTTGGTGAGCATAGGCTGCCAGGTTAACTGATTGGATGGGTTGTTCTGAAAGGCATTTTATATAGGAGTTTATTTTGAATCACAAGGGTTGTAGGCGCAAGCATATAAAATGAGTCACTGGTGAAATGTTACGATCAAAATCTTTTGTATTGGATTGTCAAGTATAGCATACACATTTGAAATTCTTTAAGGAAACATATCCTTGTATTATTCTTTTACATGTGTTTTTTAATTCTCTAGTTTCGCTTTAGGAAGGAACAGGCCTGCCTGTTTTAAGAGGTGGCTGATAACCATTTATCAGCGATACAACTCTGTACTCAAGCTGATTCCCACCCTTGCCCCTTCTCCCTCTCCATGTAGATGGTTTCTGCTGTCATCTAGGAGTTAAAGAGCCAAATTCTCAGCTGGTGCACATCAGCACTGCTGTCCTGAAACAAATAGGCATAACTTCACTGGAATCACTGAAACCTAAGCTCAGACTCATGGGTTTTACTGTCCTTGAGTGCAGTGTTTTAAGGCTTATGATACAAACTTCTGTGATATTTTGTTATGGTATAAACAAACACTACACTTCTGATTTGAATTATAATCTCATTCACCCAGAAACCAATAGAGCTTTGCTTATTTATCCCAGCTGAGCAGATAGCCCAAAGGCTTTTCATGTTGTATGATAAAGCCAGGGACTGTGATTCCAGCCTCCCCCTCTCCCTACCATTTTAACAAGGAGGTGATCCCACTACTGCTGGTGCAATTACTTAGATGTGAAACAGTTGTTCAAAGAATTTTGGATTCAAATCAGTGCCACAATGTTTATTCTGCAGTGAAGTGAAGTGTCTGCTAAAGCTTTAGTCAGTCCAGACAGAGAGCAAGAATCTGAATTCAGGCATTGGTATGAAGAGATTGGCAGAAATTTGGGAGCAATTAAAAGAGGGAATACCTACCAAAAATGTTGAATTGAATGTTTCCTGTAAATCGTGTGTGCAGCCACAACACTCTTTGATTCCGAGTTACATTTAAGCTTGGGATGGAATTCAGCTGCAAAGCCTGGATCCAGATCTGAATTTCCACGAGTTCAAGGTTGTTGCTCTCAGTGGAGTTTATTTGGTTCCATATCTAACTGAAGTGCAGAAATTTTAAGTTAACTTCAGTCAGATGTTTTTGGGATCCACTGGGATAATACTGCAATAAAAACTGAAATCAAACATATCTGGTATTGTGCAGGAGTTTTATTAGTATTCCAGTTTAAGGTTAAAATAGTGCTCTTGTGCAGTCACTCTACATTAATAAATTAAAGCAGGGGAGTTTGCAAATGATTTAAAATCATGGCTTACACATTTTTCTAAAGCAAAAGAAGAGAAGTACAGAAAGTTCATCTGAATTCTCAAGGCAGTGCATATGGGGAACATTAGTTTTCTCTTCCTTCATTTTCTTTTTTTTTTTCTAAGGTTGACTAAAGCTTTCTTTTTCTTCACAAATACTGTACTGGTAACTGAAGCTATATTCCACGTGTATAGCAGGGATAGCAACACCAGTGATATAAGGACCTTCCTTAGGTGCAGTGCATAGTAGCAAGGAAACATAATTGTGTGTATTCAGATCTTCACAGTGGTATGTTCTTCCTAAACTGCAAATCAGATCAAATGAAGGAACATGGCCTGGCAAGGAGGAAAAAAAGAATGCAGAAAAGAACTAGAGGAAGAAAAGAATGCAGTATTAACTTAAAATCAAACCAAAACCTAAAACAAAGAATCCAGTTACTGCTAAGTTTAACGTCATTCCATGTGCTGTCTAGATTAAAATCAGCTATAGGAATGTGATAGATATCAGTGGTCACAATTTTTGTCAACAAGAAACAAAAATAATCAATAATACCCTTATTCTCCTTTGTTACCTGTTTTCTTCAGTTCAGCCAGGTTAGTGGTTATCCAGTGTATGCCAGCAATGAAAATTCTGATAGAAACTCTGGCTCATGTTTTTGGTTGGTGAGAAGGCATTGATTAGAAAATGCCAGGTAAGCTGAGACGAAAGCAAATGTCCAAAGGCTGCCTAGAGGGCTGAGGTTTGTCTCCAGGCAGTTTAAGAATACACTTTTGAAGAGCCAATTTACCCCAAGATGGTTGTGCCACTAGAACCGAAACACTTGGTGCACAGTACTGCACAATTCCAAATTGATACTCCCCAAATTGATACTCTACTGCCTCTAACATCACTTTTTAAGACTTGAAGCCCATTGCTTTTTCTTCTTCACTCCCTTCTTCTGACTTAAATATTTGCAGGAGATGACTTATTGCTTTGCAACATAAAAGCCTGTCACTTGGAGCATTTGGTTCTTCCCAGTTCCCCCATTCTTGTGATTTGTTCTGTAGCTGCACTGCTTTTTGTGATGTTAGACCTGCTTATAGCTGTGTAGTGGAACAAATGGGATCTGCACATTTTTAGAGCCTCTAAATGATCACATAGTATGCACAAATGCAGTAATGACTTAAGTGGTCTCCACTTTCCCCAGCCAAGTTCATAAATGCCAGCATTAACAGTGTAAAAATCAAAAAAGAAAAAAGCCATGTGAAGCACTTTGGTACTCATTTCAGTTTTGTGCTCTTTCTTCAAGTTATCTCAAAGAAAAGGCATTGATTCTTTTAAATGTATGTATGAGGTGCTGGCAGCACTCAGCTTTGCTTTGTGTATCCTGCTTAAGAGAAGAATGACAGCTGATGAACAAATTTTGAGGTCTGAAGCGACCATATTTACTGAACTGGACCTCTTGAAGACTTAGATGGCGAAACTGCATTTTGCTTACCATTTTTATATGAAATTAAACTATGAATCACTTCTGTTGTGTCTTTTTTGTTTTTCTCCCTTCGAGTAATTTTCTATTTTTTGTTTGCAATTTAGTAGCATGGAATAGGGATCTTGAGCTTTTTGGACAGAAGGCTGTATCTTTAAGAACCCAAACTTCAGAGGACTTGCCAAATCTTGAATCAAATATGAAATCTGCAGAAAGAGCATTAAAAAAATATTTAAACTAAGAGATTAATTTCTTACCATATGGAAAACCACAATCAGTGACAAAAGCAACTCAAAATTCAGATGCTGACTACTTCAGTACAGATTATAACAACAGTCCTGACTGGCCTTTCAAACACATCAGAAGAGAAAATTCTGTACATAACAGGGAATCTCCATGTGATGTCCAAGATTTATGATGTTAGAAACTATAGGTTATGTTGTTTCAACAATGGAAGAATTAATGAATGAGACATATTTGCCTGCAGTGATAAACTATTTCATATAGAAACATTAATAAAAATAAAACATTTGGAAATTCTCTAAGAAAAATAACATTTTTGCTCTTTTTTCAAGGAACAAAAGAAGCCAGGAACATGACAGATTTCATCAAGAGAGCTGTTCACAGATTAAAAGTAGGTCTGATTTTTGTTTTGCCGTGCTAGACTTCACTTTTCAAACCACAGAGCAGTGAGGCAAATGTTTTCAAGCTTATAGTGTCATTTTGGTTTTGGTTTTGTTTTTTTTTTATTACACAGTGAATATTGTCTTCCTGCTAATTCTGTTATACCATACAAGACTTGTTAGTGTCCTGGTTGGGTTCTTCTGTTCAGCCTTCTGGTGTACTCAGACAATGCCACATAGGTTCCACTTTATGTGATCTTTATGTCTGTCAAAGCAGAAAGGCTGTAATGAGCTATCGCAATAAACCAGGGCATTGTGGGTGTTCAGCACCACATAGAATTTGCATCTCAGTGTACGGCAGCTAGAAAGGTTGGAAGACTGCAAAGAAATGCACAGAACAGTAGCAGCTGAGGCTCAAGATCCTTTGATTACTACCTGACATGGGCTGCTCTGTAAAAGGGTACTTCTGGCCCCAATAATTGTAATGGAGAGCTACTCAATGCAAAATTCTATTTCTGAGTACCTAAATGCCTTCACTAGCGTGATTTTTGGAGTGCTTGGCACTTCCTAAATGAAAGTTCTGTATGGACTCAGGCTACAGCAAATCACTAGATTATTTACCTCATGGTTCGAACACAAAAATAGCTGACAAAGAATGATAAAGAAATGTTGGGTTTAAGGTTAACATCCCAGAAGGGGGAGAACTTGGATGTGTATAATTGTGTATATTTGGTATCAACTAAAAAGGCACAGCCAGAAGACAGAAGCATAGACACAAAAGTCCATCTTTAGCTGGTGAAAATCTGATACTGTTGTCAAGGGCATTTTTTATCTATTTTTCTCTCATACCTTTTTGATGCTACTTTTGTGCTAAGCACCTTCAGAGGTTTATAAACCAGTTTAGCTGGGCTGTGCCATTGAAGAAGACTACAGAAAGTGAATGTCCTGCTGAGATTTAGAGAGACTCTCTATTGAGTCTTTCCACTTGATTTTTATATTATAAAAAAAAATACACTGGTTACAGAAACATCCATTTGATCAGAAACATTAGGTAGCTCAGCATGTACAAAAGGTTTCTCTATATTGTTAGTGAGATAAGAAGTCAGTCTTATTTGTCTTCTGTTTTACTAGCTTTTATCTTGGGTCTTTGCTATTCTAATCTTAAAGATCAGATCCAAAAGGAACTAATTTAGATGCCTAAACTTGGAACAGCATTCCTGCCGATCCTGATTCCAGCATACCATTTTCCCAGGTGTCTAGGGCAACCCAAGACCTCAGCTTTTGACCACAGAATTCCCCACAGACCTGAAGTTCTCCTGCTGCCCACACCCTGATGCACCTTGGTTGTACCACCATCACCTTGTTACCTTGTTCTGGCTTTTTTCCTGGCTAGGGTCCAGAAGTTAGGGAAACTTCTCTGTGGGGTTTCAATAGCATGTTAATCTAAAAGCAAACCTCCATATGGTGAGTCAATCAATCTCTATTTGAAATGCAGTGATAGAAACTCCTTCCTTTCTAGAACACATATGGGAGTCCTCGCTGCCCCCCTCATATACAATTGCATTTTGGTAAGTGCATTAATATGCATTTGGTTTTCTCCTTTGTATGAAGGATAGATTTAAACTGACTGAAGACACATCCAAGATAGCACTGTGATACTCATTCTTGTTCCCACTTTCTGGCCCATTAAGCTTGAGCTTTTCCTGCATCAGAATGACTGTGACAGATCAGAGTGGAGACTGTTAACTGTGCCCGTAGGTTTGGGCTCCCACTTGTATCTTTCTGATCTGTAACCACTTGCCTTTCCACACAAGTGTATTGAGAGAGGGCTCTGTGTCTTCTGCCTCTTGGAGGAATTCTCTACAGGTATTTTTTGGGAAAGCATTTGTAGGGACTTCCATTTAAGACTTTGGATTGTAAGTAGGTAGAGACATTGCTATGTCCTTAACGAAGGCTCCTGTTTCAGGGGAAAAAGAATTTGCATATAGTTCTCCCCAGTTTGTTTCTGCTGGAGTCAGTGTGTCAACCTTTAGGTGGCTCTTCAGTCTGGAGGTTGTTTCAAACCATCTTCTGAGGTGGTAATTTCTTCAGTGAATGACACAGGGAGCTGGAGTCCCTAAATAAAACTCTAAAATGTCTTTCTTTAGAACAGTTAAGTCACACAACACATGGTTGCAGTGCCTGCTTGGTGTTTGTTTCAGCTCAGCAGCAACTCATACTATGGACTTTGTAACTTCACAAAGCTGGAAAAACCTGCTCTACATATCAATACACATCACTGACTGAAGTTTTTCTGTTTGGAACTACTCCAAATGCTCTGCTAACAGTAAACATCCCACTGAGATTCCGTCTTACTATCTACTACATCTCCTGCTAAATAATAGTTTGGATTAAAAAAAAATCAGCTTTATAACAGAAAAAATCAGATATACAACTGAGTTTTTTCTCCTTGATTGAAAGCATCCATGTAAGTGTCTATGTCTATGACAAAAGTAAATAAAAAATATAGCTGCATTTCATTTCAAATTGAAGTCTTATAAAGCCAGATAGGGAGTTTCAAGAGTATTTGGCAATTGACTTAACTTAGATCCCTCTGAAATAATTGGTAAGTGATGCCTAGAAGCAATGAGTTAAGTGGTTGCTGATTGCACTAGCAAAATCCCACTCAGGATTTCTTAATTAATTTCTCAGAAGATACGACAACAAGGTATCTCTTGTTGGTTGTAGTATACGGATTGTCAAGTAGTGCTTAGAAACTGCAGTTCTTGTCTTTCTAAATTAAGTGGTCTATATCCTCCCCTGAATGTCAGTGGTAGGGCTAAATTATTTCTAGGAGCTATGTGTAAGACTTTTCAGAGCTGAGATAAGCCTAAAACACTTAAGTTGCTAATTTCTGCTTGTAACAGAACTGAATTTCATGGGGCAATCAAAAATACAAATGTGTGTGCTGACTTATTTGCAAAATCCTCTTCAGATTAAGTATGTAGCAACCTCCCTTTGCCTTTAGTCAGAGTACACAACAAGAACAAAAGCACACTGCAGATATTTTGGTTTGTGAAGCATGAGATTGCCTTGAATGTTCTGTGGGAAACAAAATCAACCAACCAAAAAAACCCAACCTCAAACAAATTTTAAACTACAAAAAAGCAAAACACAGCAATATAGAAGCACAGGTATATATGCGACTCAGAAATGGAGGTACCATCCATTGTGTTATTTTCTAGTGCAGTATTTGGTAATAAACTTAATTTCAATGCCTCGGTTTACCTGTGTCAAATGTGCAGTGGGAAAACTAACATCTTGCAAGAATTGTTAGATTAGTTGTCTCAGAATAGTTCACCAATCCTTACATAATACTAGTAGAACATGGGGACTTCTCAGCAAGTGTATCTGGAAGAATCCAAGTCTCTTTTGAGGTCAGAAGCAGGTATATACTCTGAATTTTTAGTTATTGCTGTAACAGGATTATTTTTAGAATTGCACTAGTCTGCTTTTGTGTGCTGTGATCCCTTTATGCCCTGTCACCTGGTGTCTGCCCCAACAAACTTCAAAATTCACATGCTTGCTGGGCTTTTTGTCTAGTCACCTGGTTAGCCAAAGGTACACCAGATCCTTGAAAGAGAAATCTCATCATGCAGTAGATAGGTTTCTGAATTCATTCTGCCTGAACTAATTGTGTGACAAATCTGCTAATTTCACAAGTAGAAAAGTCATCTATAATAGACAGTTCACTATAGGTTCTGACAGACCTCATCTGTCAGATTCTCATCTTCCCATTTTACACTTTATACTGGAAGTCCTCCTGCCACCTTCGGTATGTAATTCCATCATATTCAGACTCTGCTATCGATGAGAGTCTTTTGAATTCGGAGGTGTCATGTGACCAGACTTTCTGATGAAATTACCAGGCCTCCCACTGTGCCTGTTTTGGCCTCCTAGTGTTCCTGGCAATATAAATTTGACATATTTTTTTTTCCTTCCCTCTTACCTTTGCTATAATTGTGAAGAGCATTCACCACCCACAACAAGCAACAGTCAAGCAAAAAAAAATCCAAACCCCAAGTCAAGTACACTTAAAATCCCTCAGTGGCACAACTGATGCTTAGTGCACAGGGGAAGAAAAGCATCACTGCACTGCTATTTCATTATAGCTGTTTTCATCATCAGGTTCAAATCTTTGTCTTAGAATTTATAAGATGGAGGTTAGGTGGGTAGTTCATTGTAAGGAAGAGTGAAACATGGAGAAGGGTTGACAAAGTGCAGTATGAGACAGTTGCATTTCCGTGGCTCAGGTCAGCCACACTTGGTCCATGGAGAAGCAGCTTGTTTCTCTGCATGTTTACAACCACGGAAGAATGGCTGGCCTGTCTCTTGCACACAGCCCAGCATCAGCATTCATTCACTCCTTTGAAAATTGTTCAGCATTTTGTGATTGGATGAGATTTATGTTTTGAGCTGGTTCAGTGACTGAAGACACATCTTTTAAAACATGAACAAAATAATGTTACAATATGCTGTATATCAACCAGTGAACAATTCTGGAACAAATCAGTTACATCTCTGAAAGCTGTGGTGGTTTTCCTTTTTGTCAGTGAATTCAAGCAGTACTGTATGCTTCCTTTCATTAAATGAACAATGGCACACAACGGTAATTTTTATTAGCTCTAGGATACCTCTTATTTCTTGACAAACCTGTGTACCTTCAGTGTGCTCATCTGTCATACAGTATACTTTGTGCCACTCAGATACATCTAAAACTTGCCAATATTCTTTTTGTATCTATATCATGGTATTTTTGGCAGAGGCAGAGGCCACATACTAAACAGAGAAATCTATCTGCTCTCTGTTCCTTCTCCAAGCATTGACTTTTACATTGTGTCACCAGAGCTTTAATAATTGTAGATCAGCAAATACAGAAGTATTTTTTAAGTCACCAAAGGAGTGCTGATTTACAGCACAGGAGAGGACCTGGCTTCATAACTTGAGCAGATAAACTGATCTGAAAGTGTTTCTGACAAAGGTAAAGTCATGTGAGTGAATGGAACTTTCCAAAGTGAAAACAATGTGGAAAGATTAAACAAACTAGACAATGAAACAATTATATAAAAATATCTTAATTTTTAGGACATTGGCAAATGAACGCATCTAGCTACATATACTAGTCTTACAAGCTGCCTCTCAATCTGGACCTGTGGAACTAAGAGAAAGCAAGCACTGCAGCAAGGAGGAGAGAGACAGTGAGAAATCAAGAGTACATCTGCAGATGATCCAAACACAGTATGGCAAATTTCTTGCTCTGCTAAGGTCAGGACTTATCCCATTGCTAAATCAATTCTGTAGGGCTAGATAATAAAACCCACTAATTTGATTGAAACAGAGTTACAATTTGGTTCTTCTGTCATAGGATTGTCAAGGCTTGTATTGAAACCTGAGATTTCATCCTTATGATAGGTGTTTTCCTTTGTTTTCCTCTGCTCCTGATTCACATTGAATACGCCTCGCCAAAGAATTCAGGAAAACACAGTTTGATATCTTTGAAGGAAATGGAGGCCAAGAAATTAGAAAATGCTTTGCTGTTTAGGTCTTAGTATTTATAAAACCAGGAAACCATCATTTACATGCTTGCCATCCAAGGCCTAAATAGACAGAGGAAGTTCTCACATTGTTAATGGATCAGTGGGAAGCACAATAATGCATTTCACTGGCCAACATATTTAAAGACACAACTTGTGTATATGAGTTTTAATGTCTCACTGTTGTAAACATGCTGGCTACTATGCCTCTAAGAATGCCGTTTTTCTAAATCCTAGACTAGAAACACATGGAAAGGGAATAGGGGAGATTTAGTAAATTGAATCAGGTGAGAGAAACAGTGAAAACTGCATAAAGGAAAGAATAGAAAACTCAATTAGTGAAACTGGAAACAACCAAAAAAAAGTGTTTCACAGGAACAACTAGCAGAGTATGCTAGGAGGACAAAGTGGTTTTTGATTAAGGATAAATACTTTTTCTGAATGCAATGTAGCAGAAGAAACTTTCTCTGGGTTACAGGACTCCTGTGTACTGACCCAGCAGGGTGATGCGTCTTGAGAGTGTCTTCCAAACCAGGACTGGCCAAAGCACAGCTGTCATCTAAGTCTCTGGTGACAATTCTCCCTCTGTTGTCCATCAAGGACTGAAGGTTGCCTCTTTTCAGAAGCAGCCACTAAGTGACAAGAACAACTTTGGCCAGGCTTAGCACATGGAGCAAGCAGAGCTTTGTGTTAGGTACTCAATTCTGAAAGAAGAAACAGACAAAAACAAGCAGTGTAGGAGGGAAGAACATAGAAAAGATAACAAGAAGGATAGTATAGCACAATTTTTAAAGGAAAACAGAATTAGAACCAAAGTGTTATTAACACATTAAAAGAAAGTAAAAAAAAACCCTATAGGGTGAGTGTGAAGCAGTTTCATTAGTGAAAGAACACTGAGAAATGTAAAGCTATTCTGAACTCACTGTTTAAGCACAAGAGCATATTTTTCTACTTGTTGCTCTCTGTACTGGCACTTGCCATCCTTGTGCCATAGCATGTACAGCTGCAAAATGGACATTGTATCATTATTTGCAAAGCTACTATAACTTTTAAAGGGTTGTCCCAGAAAGTAGGGATGAGACTTTATCACCTATCCTATTTTGGAAAATTCAGCTTGTTAACATGACAAGACTTCAGCAGAAGATCAGTAAGGCTGAATAAAATACAGTCCTTGTGGAAGAATAACAGCATAAATGCTCAGCCATCAGCATAATGCTGCTGAACACAGATGCCAGTAGATCACTGTCTCTGATCTGGCCTAGTGTTGCAGCGATGTTGACTGGATAAGAAACCAGCAGCAGACTCACAGCCCCTAGCACATCTGGGACAGAGATGGGGAAGTATGAGAAAAGAATTCAAGTTTTGAGTTTGCTTCTGAGCCCTTATGGCAGAGCTCTGACAAACTGACCACTTTGTGTAAGTAAGTTCTTTTGCCTGAGTAACTGAAGAATGAAGGAGAAAGGTCTGTAGCTTTTAAAAGGGAAATAAGGAGATGGCAAATTACACGTTGTAACAAGTGATAACATATTTCCCCCCTAAACAGACTCTTCAATGGTACTTTTCCACCTAACAAGTATCTCATCTATGTAGTAATTAAAATTCCCCATGGTTACCCAAATGTTAGATACTTAATATTCTTCTTTGTCTCTAGTTAGTGCTAGCTCTGGTCAAGGACCATAAAACAGTTGTGCAAAGCATTAATGGGTAGGATTGTTTCAAGTAAAGTACAGCACGGATTAAGCAAATGGAAGACAAAGATAAATCTATGACACTTATTATCTTGCATTGTTATGACACATCTTGTCATGCCAGAAAATGTTGCTGAGCTTTACGGAGCTGTGGCTTGCTGGAGCACAAACAACTCTTACCCTCTTTGACTGCCTCCAGCAAACCTTACATAAAAACTGGGATGAAAGGAAAGCACAGGAAAGCTTCTGTCAACTGGAGCCTCAAACTTACTATAGCTGAGTAACTGGGCTAGTAGTGATAGAATCATTAAGATGATCAGGTCAACTGTGAGAATTGAGAATTTGGACCTTCATGGCAGATGTACATCTAACCAAAAGTAGTTGTTGCTGCTGCATGCTCCATTTAGCAGACTCCTCCCTACTATTTATTTTGTTTAAGTAAATGTTTATTTCACAAACTGAGCAGTAAGCCACCTGTCTTCTGAAGACTGGTGTTAGCAGTTTTATGAGCATATCCTATGCTGAGTATATCCCATTAGTCTATATTTTACTAGTGACAGATAACCATCAAACTCTGTATTAGACTTGAAACACTGCATTTTTTAACTTGTTGACTTCAGATTACATGTTCAAAACTTTGTGAATCACACCAAGTATTTACTTCCAAAGCATGAGACTAGAATTCATCTAAACAGATCACAGAAGCAGTTTGAAGTCAGCAAGTTAAAATTAAAAATACACTAGAAGGTAGTATGTGCAAGAAGAAAAAGAGTAGCAGGAAGAAAAAATGATGAATTTCTGATGAATCTGGATGTAGGCAGTATAAAGGGCCCCAGTCTAAATAGACGCCACCAACTTGTCATTGAAGGAATGTACTTGCAGAGATACTGGCTTTATGAAATACAAGACACACATGTAAAGTAACAAATATAAAAACTTTATATGAAAAAACTTTGGAAGAATTTGTGGTGTTTCGTTGAGCAAACAATATTCAAATATGGAAAAGGTCAGAAAAAGAAAGCAGACACCAGATTTATTCTCCATATGCATTTATAACTGGATGAAATGTAACAGGCTTATTACAGCAAAAAAAGATCTAGGTAAGACATTGGAAAGTCTTTCTAACTAAATAAAGATGGCTAGAAGGGTGGATTTCCATAATCTTCCTAAGAATCTCCAACATTGGAGTTTTTTAAGAATAAATTAGACAGACATTTAATCTGATCTGTATAGACAGCCACACTTCAGAGGAAGGATGAAACTTTGTGTCTCGAGACCCAATTGTGCCTTGGCTTTTTTTTCATGATGTGTAGCCAGACTATTTTTTCCTAAATGTATTTCATCATTTGTACGTAATGCAGTGCCAAACACATTAAAATAAGGCTGCTTAAAGTGCGTATGAAAATAAACTGATCAAACTAATTTTTGTGTTTTTCCACTCATTATGGAGCTATCATGCTGAGGCAAATTACAAAATGGAGTGTGGCATGAATGCAAGTATGGAAAAGCAAAACAAAAATTAAAAGTAAAAAAGTTAATCCAACACATCCATTTGTAATGGAAAATGTTTTCTGGTAATAAAACTTGCATTTTCACAGTACTCTTCTACTGGGAATTTCAAAGACCTTTCAGAAATTTTCTTAGCACCCCTGAGGCACTCTGGGAGGCAAGACCACAACTGTGCAGCTTCATATTGGAGACAGAAGCCCCAAAATGCCCAGGTCAAGTTCTAAAAGCTGCTGGCTCTCAGCAGGGTCTGGCCTGGCCTCCTCCAGCTGCAGCTCATCCCCTCTCCTTTGTCATGCTCTTTCAGCGTCACTGTCACTTGTCAACTTGCAGAAATGTCTCGTTGCTCTCATCAACACTTAAACATGGAAAATCATCCTCTATGACAGGAATAAGTGTTGAGCTACTTCCCTTTCCTGAAGACCTCCACCAATACATCTATATACAGCAAACATGTAAACAGGGACTTCTATAAAAGAAAGGGTAGTTGGTATTTATTAATAGTAAAAATAATTATTTGCTTATATTTGGTATATTTATGTATAAATGTACAAGTTAATATATAAATATACATGAATTCATATAAACAAAGATGTAAAAAGAAAACAATTGTAATTATTTCTTAGATCTGGTTTCCTGTCTTCTCTCCTTAGGACAAAGGCCCAGGTAGATTTCATATGTTTGTACAGCACATTGAACTAAAGAGGCATTGCTCTTGGTAAGCATCTCTCATTGACATGATAAAATGAGTAATATATTACACAGTTGTGTCTTAATGATACAGTCACGTACTTTGAAAAACTGAATGTGCATAAAGTTTATAACCTTGACTTGGTGGTTGTTTAGGTATTCACAAAAATAATTATTTAATATTGTTATTGTTTGACCAGTTTATGTGTCTGTCTTATGTTAACAGTGAATACTTGGGCCATGCAAATAGTAGTTGCTATATAAATGAATACTTCTCCATGTTTGTATTATTTTCATTTGGCAAGTTCTCAGAGGTAAATAAATTACAGTAATTCTATCTGTTTACAGACACTTAGTTGGACATCAAGATATATCTGTTAAATGTCTATTAAAAAAAAAAGTACTTGTCTGGTATCAGGTGGATTCAATTTCTAAGAAAACTTAACTTTGCACTAATATGCCTTTTACCACCCTAATATCACACTTGGTGTATCACTATTAAAAGCAACAGCAAAAAGTATTTTCACAATATAGGAGGAAAAAACCTCCCAACTCCCTAATAATGACAATAACCTCAGCCAAGGATATTTCTCTCTTTCTCTAAAATTAATAACTAGCTGGGGTTAATGTCCACTGGCTTCACCTTAGGCCCTCAATTAATCCCTGAACCTCAATTGTTATTACCTAATTGACTTAGTTTCATTTCATTTTAACATTTCAAAGTGATCTTCCTAAAATCACCCTGACAGAGTAACGTGGTCTCTGTAGATATGCACTGACATGGTTTCAATACTGTTACTTTGTCTCCATACACTTGCATTGACATTTCATTTTGTGTTGACACTGCAGTGCCACATCTATGGATCTGTGTAGATGACATGCAATTGTTCAGATTGAGTGAAAGCCTGGCCAGCAGCGAGGGCAGGCCAACATCTTACACAGGGACATGATGCCATATGAGAGCTACTAAGCAGAATTGCTGTTATCATTGTGAATGTTTGTTATCATTGCAAATATGATTTGTATCTTTGTAAACAGAAGAATTATCAAATTTCACTTGAAATCTTGCTGGTTTTCTTAAACAAACAAACAAACAAACAAACAATTTTGATTTAGGTCAGCTTAAAAACCTAGCCTGAAAAATGTACCAGGTAACGTATTTAAAAGGAGCTTTTTTGATATTATCATTTAATGATTATATGAGGATGCAAAAAAGTTATACAAATTTTGTGTGTTCCAATCTCATAATAGCAACACAAATAGCTGAATACTGTAAGACGCAACATGAAATCAAGAAATCTTTGTAAAAATAGGGCATCAAAATATAGTCCTTTTATTATCTAGAGAAGTTTTTGAAAAGTCTTTTGAAGCTCTTTGATCCAGCTCTGAAATAATTTTGGTAGATTACTATTGTATGAAACCCATAATTTATAGTAGCTGACCTAAGCTGCTCTTTGTATAACAGCCATATATGAAACAATAGCAGGAAAGTGAAAAATACAAGGGGAACTAAAACTGCTCTGTTTATTATTTAGCTCATAATTACATCTTCCTTATTTAATCTTTTGAATCCTGGCATGTTTTTAATAATACAGGTTCAGTTAATATTTACTATACACAAGAGAGTCAGTTTTGAGTAACACATTTAGACTATCCAAACTTTGTCTAACTTGTGACCTTTCCCTAACCTAAGCGAGGTCTATTTTATACAGATTGTACTAGATAGACGGTTTCTCTATAAATGGTGAAGTTGCTGCCAAGTTCCCATTGTTAGCTAGTTCATTTTTCGACAGGCACACTTTAGGTTCCTATCACACCACTGTAAAGAGCGAGCCCTTGAGGTTTCTTCTTTTGTCAACGTAATAAAAAGGTTATTTCTGAATAACCTGCAAATCCAAAACAAATGGCCCTTTGTGACTTAGCATAATAGGATAGGAGGAATTTTTTTTGTTGTTTTTGCAGGCAGCCTCCTATTTTATTCCATAATATCATATCAATACTTAAGCAGCATTCGTCTTAATGTAATTAATCTCATCCTCAAAATAAGAAATGCATGTTTCTAACAACTGTTCCCTTTGCTCAGTATTAAAAAAGCTCCTTTTAAATACATTACCTGGTACATTTTTCAGGCTAGGTTTTTAAGCTGACCTAAATCAAAATATTTTGTTTGTTTGTTTGCTTAAGAAAACCAGAAAGATTTCAAGTGAAATTTGATAATTCTTCTGTTTACAAAGATACAACTAACTAACTGCAGAAGATCCCTTCAGAAGAAGCTTTCTAAATAGTAAGACTACATCAGATGAAGCACCAGCAAGAATCGAGTTCAATTCTGTGTATGTTTTGTTGACCTTTGAAGAGTTGTTATCAACTGTTAAATAACAACCACCTTTATGATGTACAAACTTTTACCAGATCAACTGTGATGTGAAAATGGGGAGATAGACACCTTTTCCGTTCTGAGCCAAGTAGATTTTGGCACAGGAGGAAAGCTAAACCTTTGACTTCAACAAATCTCCTTGAAGTACTGCACATACAAGGCATGAACTTGCAGAAAGGAAGTGTCCTTAATAAAAGGGACCGCTGTGATAGCTAAATTCCTAATATTGCACATGCCTACTTTCCAGTAGCACAGATGCACTCCTAACTTAGTCCTTCGTGCAACCGTACTCTCAGTAGAGGGTGAGTGATTATTCTGCACTAGCCTGCAGAAATAACCTATGTTTCAAACCAAGAGAATGAAGAAGAGCATCATAATACTTCCACAATACAAAGCCATGTGGTAATGTGAGGGCAGTCTCCTTGCCATTTAAGGTTGCTATTTAAATGAGAGTAAGAGCAAAATTGCTTGAGACGGTTGGTCAGTCCAAAGGCATACAGAATTGGAAACAGCACTCTTCAGATGTAGTAATAGCAGGCGGTGGAAAACACAGGACAGAATTTTCAAATGGGACACGTGAGCAAATAGGATACTGAATAAATAAATGGGAAATGGTTGAACTAAGATGGAAAATTAAAAGGGGAGGATTTAAAGGCAAATTGAAAGAGGCATGAACAGTCTTCTGTAGTAGTCTAGATGGTGGAGAAATCCAAAAGCAAATACCAGAAAAGTATGACTTTTTTGAAAGAGCCAATATAACAAAACAGGAAGAACATTATTCATGAACTACCAGTACTATTAATGTAATGAAGTAAGACATTTGGTCCCTTTTCTTCAGCTTTAGATCATAAGTTTTATTCTGCTCTGAGCTGTCTTTAGGGAAAGATCATTAAACTGATAGTAATAATATGTCTCCAGAATATAGAAATGGTAAAAACCCCAAACCACTTTCTTCTTATACTAGAGTGTGTGACCCACTCTTGTGCTGTTACTCCTGTATAAGGAAGTTTTACTTCCCTGTTTGACACAATTTCATCAATTCCTAAAGCTCAGAACAGAGCTTAATACAGTGCCTGTAAGAGCAGATGCTTGGCAAGTCTGTGTATGCCAGTGAGAATATCATTCAATTTTATGCACACTTCTGTTTTCTGGCTTGGCATAATTCATTAGCACACTCTACAAAATACCCCATAAAACTGAATTTGGCTTTAATGTTAAGGTTCTAATGACTACAGCATTGTTTAAGAAAACAAACCCAACAAAAATTCACAAAGAACAGTCTCTCCTCTTTAATATTAAAGTTGATGTTTACACCTGAGAAACAGAGAAAATATCCAAAGGATTATACAGTACACATGTAGGAATAACAAAATAGTCCTAATTTTTTTTAATGTTTTTGTCTTCATCATTTAAATAATGACACAGGATAGTTTTTGTGGTGGCAAAGCTTTTTTGATAGCATGTAATGGAATTTGTACAATACGTACACTTTTGTGGCTTATTTCATCCTCATTCTAATAAAAAGATTCCTAAAGTGGGCAATATATGAAGGTAAGGTTAAAGTTTTGATTAAAGACAGCTGTACTGCTTTCCAACCTGTTATGTCACAGCATTAAGTAGAGGAATAAATAAACAAATATAAGCCTAACCTGATTTATCTGTGTGTCTCCACATAAATTTGTTTAACATAAGAACAAATAAAGCAAAGCTTTGATGGAGGTTGAGTAGAATTTTCAACATCTGTGCAGATAAATTTAATTTATTCAAAAAGAAAACGCAGCATTAGTGCATCATGTAAAAGCTGATTTAAATTATTTCATACAACAGAAAGCATATGCAGTAGCTAAAACAAATTCAGTTTGCCTTTAAAACCCATTTCACTCAGACAACCATTACTTCTGAATTTTCTAGTATGATAATGTTCTGTTATTTCTTCTTTTTTATTCTCTTCCTAATTCTACATATTCCACCAACCAAACCCACAGTTAGAAGTCCCAGGGGCAGTAACACCCTAAATGCAGCTTCTGTGTATCTTTATGGGAAGATCCTTAAAGCTGGTCAGGTAAAATAAGATCAGCACAATACCTTAAACATTTGAACATAAATGAATTACAGGTGTTTGAATATTTTTTTTAAAATAAATCTTTTCACTGTAACACATTCAAACCCAGGAAAATATCTCTATATAACAATAACTCACTGTAATGGAGGTATACTAGCTTATCTCTGCAGCAAGGGACAGAGAACAGGAAGACCAAAGAGTTTTTTCCTGAAAATGAAAGATTAGTCAAAATGATAAATTCCTGTCTGAAACTTATCAGGAAGTGTTAAGGTGAGAATTAAAAATTAAAAATCAAAACACTGTGTATGTACCTGAAAATCATAGCTGACAAATTTCTGAACAAGATTAATGTTTTTTTAACTCAAGTCAAGACTGTAAAAAGTCTGCACATGATTTCTGAAATCATACAGGCACACAAAGTATCACTTCAACTAAAAAATGGTGATGTATATGCATTGTAACGTTTTAAAGACCCTTTCCTTCTGGGAAAGGTTATCAGTTTGTGCTTTAGGGAGACTGTTCTCTCACCTTTAATTCTACAACAGAATCCATACCTCTGCTTCTCTGAAAATCTGAACATGATGAGCATACAGGCAAAACTCTCACTGACTTTTCAAAATACATTGTCTGTTCCTGAATACCAGTCAGCAAAGACAAGAGTATTGAAGTCTGTCAAGCCCAATAAGCTGCTGTCACTAAAAAGCATCTAACTGAGAGCACAAACCTGAGTGGTGATGTGGAGGAAACAGAAGAGACTGAACTCAAAACTTCAAGAAGGGCTAACACCCACCTCAATGTACTTCTGATCTTGGTGGTTACAACAAGAAAAAAAGCAAGACTCTTACAAGAAAACAAGTACAGAGGAAACTTCTGTCCATTTGTGTATTTTATTTGTCTTGTGGAACTGATCCAGCATGAAGCATTGTTTCATGTTGGTTTTTTTTTTAAATTCTTCTTCTTGAACACCAGGATGGTAAACTTTTTCAGAAATAACCCACATGGAGAACTCCTGCATGTTGTTCTTTCAGACTTCAGAATGCCAGAAAATTGCATGCTACAATACCTGCAGGGGTCAAGAAAGATTTCTTCCTTAAAGTCAGTTAACAGAAAAATTCCTAGGTAGAGATTCCCTAGGGGTGGGGGAGAGGAAAAGACAAAACACAAGTTATTTCTTAATCATTAAAATATTAAAATACTTGTTAAAACCCCCAAAAAACTAACCCCAAACTTTGCAGGCTTATATACATAAAATAAAATCTGTGCTCTTCACTTTCACCCCCCATAAAAATCCCCTAACTTAGATTATTTTCTAATTGTTCACTTGGTATTCCATTGTTCATTTTAACAATGAGATAGTGATGAAACACATATACCAATTATTCTCTCAAAATCTGGCTATTTACTGTAACAGCCATGATCCTGTCTTACCACTTGGACTTTACGAGCTCTGCATTATATTGTTTTAAGCCCCAAAACAACAGTCTTTACCAGATTTCCCCGTCACCATAGGTGTCTGAGTCACATCACTAGCACTGAATAAACTTGTGAGTGAAACCATAAAAAGCACTTAATTTTGAAGATGACTCTGTAACGGGGATAGGAACCAAAAGCTCCACCTTTCAGACTATGCATTTTTGTCTTTGTTTCGAATGCTAGAAGAAACCACACGGAAGGAAGAAAGATTAGAGTATTTAGAAACTAGCTGTTTGACAGAGGCAGAACTGCTGATAGTGAGTGGGTTGTGTGTCTTTTTTGGCTGATCGCAACAGAGGTCTGAAGCAAAACAGAAACTCTTGATAAGTTTGCATAAAGCGGCAGTAGCATAAGGGCGGGCAGCAGGAGTTCAGCTGAAGTTCAGGGCAGATGCTGCCATTAGTTTACACTGCAGGAAAGTAAAATTGCTTCTGGATTTACCTCTTCCTTCCAACATCAGTGTTGAGCCATGCTGTGTCGCAGAGTCACAATGTCAGTAGGAAAGCAGTCTTTTAGCAGGATACCACGCTCACGATGGCAGTCCAGCTCTTCAATAAATCCATACCAGTAGATGACTAATCCAGGGCCAAATCTATCAAGCAAAAAAGAAAAATGAACTTATGTGATTGTGTTAGGGGAACTTTAATTTCCCACCTCTGTGATTCCAATACAAGTAAATCTGTTAATTTCACTGCAAAATTGGAGAGAGTATTTGACCTCCATTTAATTTTCAAATTTCCGCTGATGTTCAATTGATAGATGTCAATAATACCTGATTCCATGAATAAAAATGCTATTTAGAGACTCAAACAATCCACATTAGTCTTTTTTCTCCTTTGAACACTCTGCACATATCAGTAAAAAAATAGTTATGTATTAAATAATATTCAATAACTTTGATATATATATGGAAATGTTTCTTCCCATGCACTCGGCTTTTTTAGATTTGGGGGTGTAGACATTAAAAACACAAGAGTTTTAGCATGTCTCAGTTCATGCAAATGATAATACCATGAAGATAACAATGAATCCTTAAAATATAATCTCTACAATGAGCTATTATTCAGGCAATTACTAACATAAAGCACAATTCAGAAGAAACAGAAAGTTTGTGCTGTAATGTCTCTGAAACGTGCCTCAAGAATTCCTCAGATATTGCTAACTCTGACTGATCCCCACTAGGCAAACTCAGGAAGTAGCCCCATGGACTATTTTACCCATCAGGAAGTTCAGACCTTCAGGCTGGGTTCATAAAGAAGTAATCACTATCAATCACTGTGTACTGTGATATGTTTTGCACATCAGTTTCACGTTTTTCCTACTGAGAGCACTTAATTAAAGGGCAGCACTACTTCTGGTGTAGTGTTGCAGGAATTTTACAGTGGAATCATAAATTATGAATGTTGGGTTAGTAAAAGGATGTCTAAAAACAGAACTGCTTTCTGTAGTCTAACATTACAGCAGTCTGTACAACATTAGGCCAAAAAGCTTTTTCTTCCTTGATTTATTATATGCTGTAGTGAACTTGCCAAAACCAACAGTGCAGGATGAGCTGTTAGATACCGACTGTACAAGAAAAAGTTCAATAGAATGTCATGTAATGGTTTATATGCAAAGCTATGCTCAGGACTCAACCAATATGGTAGACAATTTTTGTTAATGTTTAATTATAATAAAAATGTGATGAGAGGAGCCATGGTAACCTAAATTTCCCCTGAGCAGAAAATACAAGCACTCAAAGCCATGGGTAGTACCAGACTGGCTTCATGAAGGTGGTTTCTTTCCAGCAGTGGGGGGAAACTCTATTTGATGTGCTTATCTAATGGAATAGGCATCAAAAGAAAAAGAAACCTCGGTGGTTTCCTCCTGCAGTTTCAATTAGATATGGTAGTCTTTTGCCCGAAACTGCTCCAGAGCGTTGTAACATTGTCTATGGCTACTACTCTTCAATCTCTAAGTGGCCACAGTTCAGTGGCAGAGTAAATAACCCCTAAGTGCAGCTGAGGCCACAATGGCAAATGTGCTATTTGCAACTGAAAGATGATATTTGAAAGCTGAAAGGTTAAAACTCTGACAAATCTGGCTACACTAGATAACACATCCTAACATGTTTGGCAATAAATACAGCTCAGACTAAAAAGTGGCTAATGTGGAAGGACAATGCTGCCTGCACACAATTCCTAACTTTTCTCTGGCTGGCCAACAACTTCAGCCTCTACTGTCTCTAAGGATATTGTCCTTTGTTCAAGTTCACATGGGGGCAAGACATGCAGAACCTCAATGTACTGGGGAGGCCAGACAGCCTAGCAGGAGCAAGGGGCCAATGGCAGATGAGGCCAAAGACTGATGCTCCCAGCCTCTGGTGAGAGACAGCAGTTTGCTGATGCTGGATGGACCCTTACTTTTGTTATTTCACAGACTGTGTATCTGTTCCCACATCAAGCAAACAGAGAAATGGGATAACTGGGTGGGGACGTACTTATGTACTAACCAAAGTTATTTTAAAAGCAAAAATCTCCGGAACATAGGGAACAGACCTTAAATTTCTAATGGGCTACTTTGTGCAAGGCAGAAGCTATGAAATGTACGTAAGTAGTTACTGATTAGGAGCATGTGTGCCAGGTAAAATCCTTATGCTGCTGCTCCCCCAAGTTTTGAAGGGGTCCTTTTGCTGTGTGGCAGTCTGAATCCCTCATTCATCGTAAAATGCATGTGGCACTCTACTTAAGTAATTTCTTAAGTTATTTTTTGAAACTTTAATTTTAAATAAAATTACTACTTTGAGACAACTCAAAAGGCTAATTTATGTCTTTCTAGCAAATCACCTCAGCTTAAGCACAATTTTTGAGGCACTTAAAAAATTATGTTCAGAAATGCCAAATTTGGTAATAAAATTTATATACAAGAACATCTGTAGATTGTTAATGGCTGGAGCAAGTACATCTTTAGCATGAAAACATCCATCAATCCTGCTTTTGACTGTGGTGTTATAGCAAAACTGTTTGCCCTGTGCTGCCTAGGTTGCACTTTTTCCAACTCTATTGTGTCATTCCTTCTATTATAGCTCTATAGCACACAACTCCTGTACGATCACATAAAAACCCACACCATACTTTTGTTTAAAAGCACTTAAGTGCGCTACTTAAGACCAAAATTAACTTGTTGGCACATTAAGCATTTGCCACTGACTATCAGGAACTCCTGCTGCTAAGTGCTAATTTCTCTCTCATTAACGCCCAGAGTTGCCAAATCACAAACAATGCCACTGGTTAATTATTGCTGCCTTAATTTGAAACGACATTTAACCTTTTTGTGAAAGGGGATGAGGTAGGGAAGGGTAACTTAAAGTAAGAAGTATCCTTTTTAATTCGACTCCTTCCAAAGTGTGGATATGACAGCATGATGATTGATAGTCAGGCAACAAAATGACTTCTTGCATCACTTGTAACATTTAACAAGCTAGTGAATAACCGTGGTTCCCACATGAGAATGAACTTAAATAACAGAATGCTCACTTGGTATTGCTATGGAAAGGGGGACACATCCATTAGCTCCGAGGAGGAGAGAAAATCTTTGAATGTACTAATTGGTTCTACAACGTTAATAGAGACACAAGATAGGCCAGGTTATTTCATATGAAAGACACATTGGAGATAGTTTAAGATTAAACTGAAAATCTACCTTAGAATGTAGTAAACTACTGGACTCCCATGCGTTTTCTTCTTGCTCAGAAAAACTGAATAAATTCCTGAGAATGTACCTAACTTCTATTTTTCCTCCCTTGTCTTTCTTTAGTTCTTGGCCTGAAAAGCCTAGGTGTGAAGGAACGTATCCAAATGTTATACGAAACTGTAGATTCAGCTATTTCAGTGAAACTAGTGCTTTTAAAATGTTATTTTATAAGGAATTTCTTCTTAAAGCTGAAAAGAAACCCAAGTAACTAAGGTTTAGTTAATTCCATGCAGCCAAAATAGAATAAACAGCAAATACAGAGGCAAGCTTCCTTCAGAATATAATCAATATACCAAGTGAAAGTTGTCCACACAGGTTGCATCAGTTTACCTAAAAATCAACCAATAACTAGGTAGTTACCATTATATAAATCCTGGTTTAGTCATTGTCTAGTTTTGACATTAGAAGTTGTGACTACAAAGCAGTCAAAGCCAACTTAGCTGTACTTGGGGTCTGAGTACCAGAAGTGCCAAAAGGGAGGCAGGGAGGTTTATGACCCCAAGGCATGGCAAGACCAGAGCAGGATTACAAAAACCTGCGAATTAGTTTAGGCCTGATTTAGGCTTGATATAGAAGACTAAATTTAGTCTAAGCTCTAAAGGCAGAAGACAGTGTCTTTCAAAGAATCAACCAAAGCATTTGAGATAGATGACGGAGATAGTAAAATACAGTTTGAGTGCAGTTAAATATAGCTGCAGGCTCAACAAGTTCTTTAAATAAAATTTACATCTGACCATACCATTTGCTCTAAACAAGTCAGGGTTGCACTAATTTCAGATTGTTCAGAAGAACTCTTGTACTGGTTTAATGACACAAATTTTAAAAGAGACCCATAGTTAAAGAGGTACATCAATAATCCTGGGACACTGGGTTTTGTCTTGGAAAGCAGTTTCACAGAGATATGCTGAAAAGCCAGGAAGGTAAAAATCAGATAACCCAAAGCCAAATGGTTATTTGTCTTAAGAAAAATCACCACCACCACCACCAACGACAACAACAAACCAAAAAGGAATCATTAAAAAAAAAAAAAAAGGGACAGAAAACAACTAAGTAAAATGCAAATCTGGATTTAACTTGCCCTCCTGTTGAACCAGTTCTGTGCTAGAATATAAAGAAAACTTTTATTTATTTATCAAAGTGGCCTAGTAGGCTCACCCATATTCTACTTCACTTTGAGAAAAACTACTTTATAGTAATGTCTTTTCTTCTGGAATGTCTGTGTGGGGTCCCTACTAGCTTCTAAGGATTTGCCTAAACATGTGGCTATTGTGAGGCCATTTTTTCACCATCAAAAAGCCTTGCATGTGGTTTTATAAAAAATGCATTTTCAACACACTGCTTGATACTGAAAAGAAATGTAAAACAACTTGCAATTGTTTTTATACAAATGTTCATCTCAGTCTATTTGTTACAGATGGGTTTTACGCATCTCAGCATAATGTAAATAATCTGAATTCCAAGAGACTCTCATAATAAAATGCTGGCATATAAATTATTATTTCTAATATGCATGCATTTAAACAAATATTTTATCAAACAGATTTAGCCAGGATTAATGTTATGAAAGCATAACAGTCTACCTGGTTGGTGATTTTAATTACTAAGGTCAGAACTGAATGTCTTTGAAGGACTGCATTCTGGTCTCCCTCACTTTTCAATGTCAGCTAAAAACCTGGCTTTGTTTTCTTGATTTTCTTTTTAAATATGAAGCAAATAAGAGCATTACCATTTGCACATCCCCATTTATTTCCTGGGGAAGGGGAGTTACAAAAGTTCACAAATAAATTATTACATTCTAAGTCAATTTAACATGGTTCTTCAGAATCACAGCTGTGAGCAAACAGGTTTTACTTGTAGTACTAATAAACCCTGAAGATAAAATAATTAACCCTTCCTATAATATCTAATACATTTACTGTTTAAGGACTCTCAACTTTTAGTGTACTTGTAGAAGTCTCATTTGTGTTAGTGGAGGAAATTTAGAAATTGGCAGAACTAGGCTTGTGGGCAACAACCACAGACCACATTTTCAAGTAAGGTCAATTGGCATCAGTGAGCCAACTTCCTTACGTCTAGACTAGTTTACTACTGCTGATGACACAGCATTATATATGTTGGCAAACATTTATCAGCCACTGCTCAGAAACTTATTTCGATTAGCAAGAAATTTTCCACTTAAACACCTACTAAAATCCTAATTCAGAATAGTTTACAAGATATTTTTTCTACTGTTCATTTATACAGAGTTCTAAAATTGAATAAAGGTACTTGTTGATGAAGACAGTGCATTTTAAAAACTCTCAACGCAATTTAAAGGTAATGGTGGGGCTTTATTATCCCTGTCAGTTTTCAAACCCGCCACACGCTTTTGCAATCCAGTGACACACACACAGCAACGTATTACTCTGACTTCACCAAATCTGGTTGAAAGAAAGGAAAAAAAGCCCCCAGTACTTATTAAAATCAAGTTACTGAATTACAGTTTTTGCTTTATTTTTGTGCCCAACTCCCTTAAGATACTTAACACTGCCTTCCTGCAGTAGCAGCTGCATAAAAATAAATTTCCTTGCAAATGTGGTTCAAGAAAGTTTACTAAGTTCTGATAATATACTTTTTAAGATAATACAAAACTTGTCCATGGTACTAACAAGCACTAGATCAAGCCTCACACACAGAAGTTAGCAGCGTAATACGTTTCAAGGATCCAGGCATCCAGTTTATGCTGCTTAAGGTAAAATTAAGCAAGTAAAACCTAATCTGCTTTAAGCTTTGATGTTCCCCCAACTACAGTAGTTGGGGGAAGTCTTGTTTTTACTGAAGACAAGGAAAAAATCAAAGTCTATTAATATTCTGTGAGACTTCCATTTCCAAGGAGGTTGTGACTCAAAAGTGGAAATTTCTTTTGGGCTGAGAAACGTAGGTATTTCCATGAATGCCAGATACTGATGTTACATGCAGTTGATGTGGGAGTTAGAGTTGTCAGGAGAAAAAAAAAACCGGATGGAAACAAATATCAGGTCTCTTTCTCTATAGTTACACCTCACTTGGATATGATTAAATCTTAATGAGCTTTTCCTTACACTAGCTGTCTTTTTATCTCTGCAATGAGACTGTTAAGGCTTCAATCAAATAGCAGCATTTCATCAGACTTATAATATGATTTAATTGCTTTTGGCATTTGGAGAAATAAAAACAAATCAAGTGATATTTATGTGGACATAAGGGAGCATTTAAAATATTTCAGAATTTTGCATAGCACGGTTTTTAAATGCATATTAATAGACTGCACCAGAAACTCTGCAAGTCACTGTCATTAAAATATTATAAATACAATATAACTTTTAGCTGCATAATACATTTTTAATAAACAAACTGTCGAAACACATTCTTCACTTGCACTTATTCATTCAGATCTGAGTACTGTTCTCCAGGCAAAGAAAGGATTTTTATAATCCTCAATGACAAGTTAGGCTTTTTTTTTAATACAGTTCTCATGGAAATTAACATCTAAAAACTATGATTAAATAACATCAAGGTTGCAGCGATTTACAAGGATCAAGGCTTTCTAAGTGAAGACTGATGCAGTGAGTGAGAAATAAAGCACATACTGGCTCAAGGCAGCTTTTCATTGAGAAGAGAGTCTTTAGTGAACTTTGAATCTCTCAGGATTTGTTGGTTCATGTCCTAACTTCTACTGAAATATTCTGTTGTCTGTTAGCAGTATTCCAGATGCTCAACTCTCAAAGTGCATGTGAGTACTTAACGTAAAACACTTTTTTACTTCCAGTCTCAGCACGTTCAAAATCAGGTGATGCATTCTTTGTACATCAGATTGTAAGAATCTGTGCTGTGAAGACAGACTATAAGGTGACCCTATGCCTGCACTGCAGAATTGGGCTGATGTACTTAAAATCAACATGATTAATTAACTCACATCAACATTTCAGAAAAGAAATTGTTGATCCTCACACTGCTGGACTGTTTCATGGAAATAATGGCCAAAGTTTTATCTTAAGAATCATAGAATGATTTGGGTTGGAAGGGATCTTAAAAATCATCTAGTTCCAAGCCCCCTGCTGTGGGCAGGGATGCCAACCACTAGATCAGGTTGCTCAGGGCCCTGTCCAACGTGGCCTTGAACACTTCCAGGGTTGGGGCATCCACAACCTCTCTAGGCAACCTGTTCCAATGCCTCACCACCCTCTGAATAAAGAATTTCTTCCTAACATCTCATCTAAACATGCCCTCTTTCAGTTTAAAACTAGTGCCCCTTGTCCTGTCACTATCTACCTGCACAAAAAGTCCCTCTCTCTCCTTTTTATAACCTCCTTTTAGATACTGGAAGGATGTAATGAAGTCTCCCCAGAGCCTTCTCTTCTTCAAGTTTAACAACCCCAGCTATCTCAAGCTGCCCTCATAGGAGAGGTGCTCCATCCCTTTGTTCATCTTCCTGGCCCTTCTCTGGACTCGCTCTAACAGGTTCACATCTCTCTTGTGCTAGGGGTCCCAGAGCTGGATACAGTACTCCAGGTGGGATCTCACAAGGGCAGAGTAGAGGGGTAGAATGCTCTCCCTCACCCTGCTGGCCACACTGCTTTGGATGCAGCCCAGGATGTGGTTCGTCTTCTCAGTTTAAGCGCACACTGTTGGTTTCTTCTGGCTTTAGATGGGAACACTTCAGTATTCATCTTGGAAAACAATGCATTTTGGCTGCCTGGGAAAATAATTCTTGTATCCTTCTATAAGAGATGATAGGCAGTGTTCCTGTACCTTACTTGTTACTTTGGAGATAGGTCCAAGATTCCTAGAAATACAAAGACTCTACATCAGTTAACCATCTCAATACAGGGCAAAGTGACTTCAGGCAGCCTGGATGATGGTCATAACTAACCAAAAGAAGCTCAATCAAAAAAAATCTCAAATCTGACAGGCACAATATAAGAAAAATGTTCTACATCTTCTTTTTCAGAAGCTTCATAAATTCCATTCTGATGGAGAAAGTCTAATATTCTATTCTGTATTAGGTGTGGCATATACATATTTGTCTTTCATAATACAGGGTTAGAACATTGTTTTATTGTCCAGCGTTTTACAAGTCCACTAATCTGTTCCTGTTCAAAGCAGCAACACTTTCATCTTAAAACAGGCAATTTGAGGACTAGCTTACTAAAGCTACGCTGCTTCTATTTTAAGTTGCGTTACTTGTATTTACCGGTTAAGACACTGCCAAGAATGTTTCTGTCTTTTGAAAAAACAGGGAAGAAAGGTGGTTGTTTGCATTGTAGAACTATTCCACATATTGTTGCTGAAAGCATTGCTTTCTGATTAAATCCAGGCAAGGAATGGTGCTTCCTGAGGTACTTACTTATTTAGTCTCCCTTAGAAAACCTTATGTCATTAGTTCTCTCTCTAGAGACTGCCAATGCAAGGCTGCTATTGTTTGATTCCGCACATTTGAAGTTGTGGATCAGTGTTGAGGAGTTACTGAGGTTATTTCAAACATTTTGTTAAACTCACAGCAGCCTTCCCAAAGGAATGCTTGGCTGAAAACTACCTCTTATCCTGGGTGACAGAAAACATAAGAAAAGCTTTTGAGTACTGTCAGATTGAAGTCCAGGCAGCCACAACTGCTGGTCAACTATGTTGCCACTAGGTGATTAAGAGTTGTTTATTTTTAGGGCTGGAAGTAACAGGCCATCCTAAGGCCAGTGCAAGATGATATCTGAATAATCTGTGAGTGCCTCATAGTTTGCAGCAATCCTTTCTTTCTGTGTAGCTGTTTATCTGGTGTCAGTGCTCGCTGGAAAGACAGGATATGTCAAAAGTGCATTTAACAAAGGAGGCAGAACCGCTCTCACAGCAATCGATGTTTGTTTAATAATTATTGCAAAACAGAGCCAAACTAATCAGAAAAGTTGTTCAGCAAATTTTGATAGCAAAAATGTCGATAAAGGCACTAGATACCTGTGTGCTTACCATTTGCTGAGTATAAATCTTGGAGCCAGCACTAAATCTATCTCAATTTGAATGAATTACTAGACAATTCTGTATCTCAAAATCCTTACACACAAATATACAATAAAAAACCCCAATGTAACAGATGATTAACAAATGAAGGACAGCTCATCTGTGCTTCCAACTTTGCAGACCAGGGAATTAGTCCAAGACTGGATAGTAAATCACACTGAGTATCTCCACACAATGTTGCTTAGCAGTTAACTACCAAACACACTATTGTGTATAATTGACATTTTACATGTGATGCTATACTTAAATTTACTGTCTCTCAAAATGTAAGTCACCTATCCGTATTAAGCAGGGAACAGTTGAAAAAGGAAGTGATATGTCTGCTGCCTATTACTGTGGAACCTGGTGCCCACCCAGAACGAAAGCAAACACTTCCTCTGACCTTGAATATTCCTGTTGCCTTTGTAATTCACTGGCAAACTTTACTTGTACCTGGCACTCACTTATTTCTAATGTCTGAGGCTCTTTACCTTGTCTCTCAATTTGATTCATATACCCAGTGTCTGTTCAATCTGAGTTGGTCCTGCCCCACTTCATATTTGAAAATAACTTGGGGTTTAGTTGTTATTTAGAAAAGGAGTGTGCCCTGAGATACTTGAGTCTTAAGTTTCACCTGCAAAATATCCAGTCTCCCAGAAGAGATATTTTCACATGGTGAAAGCTGGAGACTGTTCCAGAGACTTTGGGAGACAATCAAGGCAATGTGTAGAACCATTCATTTATTAGTGGGTGAAATAAGTGCATAACTGGGGATGTGCAAAGAAATCTATTTCCCTTTTTTGCCTTCTGTCTCCATTACTTACAAACACAAAAACACACACGCACACAGAGCTCTACTGCATGCACTTTCTGAAAAATTAATGCTATTTGGATTTATTTACATACTAACACTAGAATTTATGTCCATACTAACACTAGAAACAATTTAACTTCGGTTTTCTTTGCTTACTATACACCAAACCTTTCTGGCATCACCATCAAGGTACAGAAGTCTGTTCAAAAGGAAGATATAAAAATGTACATGGCCACATAAGTGAGACCAGAAGGAGGGAGAGAAAGAATCAGAGGAAAATGCTATTGCTTGTGAAGGTTTAAAAGCAACAGCAGATTAGTCAAGTTAGCCAGTGACATATTACCATCCATGTCTGATAAGACCCGAGGCAGAAGTCTGCAACATGACAAAATAGCATAGTATTAACATTTTCCCTCATACAACTACATGTTGGAAATAGTCAAAGACAAGTTGGACTACATATTCCTGTGTTTTCTTTCTTTCTTTTTTTCTTTTTCTTTCTTTCTTTCTTTCTTTCTTTCTTTCTTTCTTTCTTTCTTTCTTTCTTTCTTTCTTTCGTTTTTAATTCTTTGTCCTGCAATTGCTAGATTGCTAGATAAAGGAACATTGTTGGCTGACAGCCTTCCAAGGGCATCACAGATAGCACTAGCAGTCTCATTTTAAACAAAACAGAAAAAGTGTGAGTTATTGAGCTGCTATTCCTGTTCAATTCCTGACCTCTTTAAGACAAAAGCAAAACTAACAGAAAATAAAAGCAACAACGAGAAGAAAAATAAACGCAACTTTTCCCTCCAAAGACAAATTAAATTTAAGTAACCAGCTTGGAACATCATGAACAACCAGTTGTACTAAACCTCCTGAGACTTGGCTAACTTCCACTTGACCACAGCCACTTTGTTGTTTTTCGGTTCTTACACTGCCTAAAAGCTCAGAGTAAGTACATTAACTGATAAGATTAGTATCTGTTGTAAGCAGCTGTCTTTCCCTCTCCCTTATCAGCCAAAAATTGCAAGGAGTTTTTTTTTTTTTTTTTTTATTTAAAGTGCTTATTTTCTAGTATTCTCCCTGTATTTGTGATTGCAATGTCATAGCACGCCACGCATTCAAAATGTAATGAAGAACAGTGGTTAAAAATGGTTCCTGAATTCCATGGTTGCTGTACTCTGACAGAAACCTCTCAAGAAAGCTGTCTCTCACAGAAATCCACTTGACAGGAAAAGCCATAATGCAGCTTAAGGAGAGGTGCTGACATAAGGTTTCCATCTGCTCCAACCTCAGCACTGAACACTGAATATGTTGAAAATGTGAACGACACCTTCAACTTGAACCAAGTAATGGAAGACCAATATAGACAATAAAAGATACTTAAGATATTTTTCTTGTCAGTCCCCTCAGTTTATAGCACTCTTGCAATAAAGGGGGGGAGTTGCGGGATCTTCCTGTCTGGTCAAGCTAAGACCATTGTTAGCTGGAAGGCATAACCCCACTCCCCAATTAAACCCCAAAAACACACTCAAAAAAGAGGAAAATACAGTCAATAAGTAAGAGAAGAGAGAACATCTACGCCTCATTAAACAGTCAGTGAACACTTAAGCAATTTCAACTATTTCCTTCTACTTCTAGGATATCTCCATACCAACTACTGACTTTTGCCAAAGATTTCAAAGTGTCTCTCTGTATCTTTGAGGTATCACCCTTTTTACAAATCAATATTTCTATACTCGAAGTAACTTTGACACAGTTTGAAGTAAGTGAATTGACTTGGAGGTAGGCATGTATACAACAGACCAATACACCTCAATTACATACTATATATTACTTCATACAAATACACCTAAGTCTGGCATCATCTTCCTGAAGAATGAGATGAATCCTTAGTGGGATTTGGACCTTTTCAGTACCAAGTCTGCTATGCAGAATTCCCCAGTGACAAAGCTATTTCCATCAGGCTACAGAGAGGCAAACTGACTACCACTTGAAATAGTATGGTATGTTCTGCCCTGGTTACAAAAACAAGCTGCCCAGTCACAAAAACCAGCTTACCAAACTCCTTCCCTGCTCAGAAGTACCTGACAGCAAGACGTATAAATCGATGCAGGCATATCCATTTTTTTTTCCTTCAAGCTCCCTAGGCCTAAAGCACCAGGATGAACTGCTAAAGGAAAACTTGCACAGGTACTGCATTTTTGTTGAGGGTAAAAAGGACTTCCAGTTTGAGACCAGAATATCTCTCAGTTTCACAGCTGCTAAATCCACATTAACATTTTTAAAAGCTATTTCTAAAGCCATACCAATAGATTAAGCATTATTTTTAGTTAAGTTCAAAGAGAAGAAAAAGTACAGCTTTGCCTGCTCTACCTGATTTCACTATGGCAACAGCAGAAAAACGGTAAATTCAGGAGATTAGGAGAACTTTAATTCCAGATGAACCAGCAAAAATAAGAATTAAGAATTAATTTATGATTTCTTGTTTACCTACAGGCACTTTTGAAGCATTCTTTAATTAAAAAAAACTCAAGTCAGACCACATTAAAAAAGATAGAAATGTTATAGAACAGTATAGAACAGCTTCTATTTGCTTAAGTAATGTTTCCACTTTAATGTACTTACTTGATCTCATTTGATTAACGCTGCCAATATTTAGTACTGTGCAAATTTATGGAAATCTAACTTTAAAGAGCTTTGCGGTACTGAGTGATTTTTTAATTTTTTATATACTTATACTGAAGTGACTTGATGAGATTCTGGAATAAATGAAATATAGCTCAGTAGCATGTAGTGATGTCTTGTGACATGCTGTGAGGTAATACAAGCAGAAACATGTCATCAGTGTGGGTAAAATAATCTGAATGCTTTCAGATTGGTTTACTTTGCAGAAAAGTCTGTCCCATGACTATAAAAAACTGTGAATAAAACCTGATAGATTTTTTTCCCCATGGGCATTTAAGGAAAATTGTGCACTTGCAGAATATCTTACTTATATACTGCAGAAGTTGTGAGATTGTCTAATATTTATGTTAGAGGAAACCAAACTGCATTCCACTTTTTAGAAAATGGAAAAAAAACCAAAACCAAACCAGATACTATATTTGGATTGCTACTGTGTAAATACACAATTTAAAAAAAATCACAGAATCACAGAATGGGTAAGGTTGGAAGGGGTCATAGTGGGCCATCTGATCCAATCTCCCATCTCAAGAAGGGTCATCCTAGAGGACATTGCACAGGATTGCATCCAGTAGGTTCTTGAATATCTCCAGTGAGGAAGACTCCACAACCTCTCTGGGTAACCTGTTCCTGTTCTTCTTTACTGCACAGTAAAGAAGTTCTTCCTCATATTCAGGTGGAACTTTCTGTGCATCAGTTTCTATCTGTTGCCTCTTGTCCTGTTGCTCAGCACAACTAAAAGCCTGGCTCCAACCTCCTGACATCCTCCCTTCAGATACTTAGAGACATTGATGAGGTCCCTCTCAGTCTTCTCTGCTTGAGCTGAACAGGTCCAGCTCCCTCAGCCTTTCCTCATAAGAGAGGTGCTCCCTTAATCATCTCATTAAGAGTCCCTTAATCATCTTTGTGGCCATCTGCTGGACTCGCTCCAGGAGCTCCATGTCTCTCTTGCTCTGAGAAGCCCAGAACTGGACACAGCACTCCAGATGCACCTCACTAGGGCTGAGCAGAGGGGCAGGATCACCTCCCTCAGCCTGATGGCAGTGTTCTTCCTAAGGCACCCCAATGGCCTTCTTGGCCACAAGGGCACACTGCTGGCTCATGGACAGCTTGTTGTTCACCAGGATCCCCAGGCCCTTCAGAGCTGCTTTGCAGCAGGTACTGGTCATGGGTTATTCTTCCCCGTGTCTAATAAAAAAGTATAATAAATCTAAATTAAAAAAAAAACAACTAATAAAAGAGCAGATGTGGTGCAGGTAAAGTTTTAACTTTTTGATATCTGTCTGGCAGCCACGACCAATCTAAGAACATTTGTTGTCTTAAACACTAAAGATCCAGAAACTAAACCAAACATTTATTAGTCATTGTTTAAGTTATCTACTTTTTTACTGCAGGTAACTATTCTGACTTTTGTACATGATCTGCAGTTTAACAGAAACATGCCCAACATATTGCTACAGTTAATTTCAAAACCTACACATAAAGCCTGCGATAAAGAAATTATATTTCCCTCTGCTTTACCAGAGGAAGAAGGAATCAATCTCTCTAACAGCTGATCAGTAAAGGGATACAAAGTGATGCAGCTAAGGAAAGGGTAAAATAATCCTGAGAGGAGGAGAGAGATTTTCACTAAAAATCTAGAAATACTGTATTCCCTTAAACACTTGCTTAGTCCTCATCTGGAAACTGTAGACAGGTCATTCAAGAAAGACATATAACAGCTAGATATGGAGTAAGGCTACTGCAATGTCCAGCAAAAAGAACAGTCAGTTGTTCATAGGGAAGACTAGATGAGTTTGGTCTTTCCAGTCTAGGAGAGCAAAGGCTGAGGAGAGGTGTAATTGTCCTCCATCCACCAGGGAGACCAATGTGCTGGGTCTAGAAAAAACTTCCAGTGAGGATAGTGGGATCAAAACACTTGAAATGATTTTAAAATCACACTTGGTGAGTTTAATAAACAGGTTAGAAGACACAGTGTTTATCACAGCTGGGGACTAGACACAGTGAGAAAACCTTACACATTTCTAAATGTAGTACAAAAGCCTAGTAATACAAAATGCTCTCTCAAGCCATTTGAAATGGTATCACCACTGCTAACAAAATTAAACACAGACCCAAATGTTTTTCCCTACCTGAGGAACAAAGACAAATATCTGCATAATATAACCTGTATTTATAAAAAAAGATACTAAAGTTATCCAGAACGCAGGAAAATAAAGTGTTTTAAAAAAGGTAAGATTAAAAGGAAATCTCCTTTTCAAATGAGCAATATGAATCTGAACCATATTTATGCCTAAAGACATAGCTCCTGTCTAATGTTCAAGCCTAAAGCAAAGTGAACAAAGATACACTGAAAGAAATGAAACAACCACAAACCCCTCAGAATTCTGAGTATTAGCTCCATTACTAATTCCCTGTCCCAGTTTTTAAGGAGAAAAATATTTTATTATCTGTAAGCAATACCTATGCCAGTCACACCCTCCATCCCACCCCATTTTTTTTTATTTAATTTATGGATTCTTCTTAGGGTTCTGGTTGTAACGTATATGGTTCATAAAAGGTTCCTGGGATGAGGTGACCACCTCATCACTCCTGACCCACCTGCCGAAGCAGAATCAGTGTGGATACTACTGTTCATAAAGCACACAGCAAATCTAATGGTAAGTGAAGGCACAAAATTCTCAGTGGAGAAGTTGTGCTTGTAAACCAACTTCCTGGCAGAGTTAAAGGTGACAGGTGGAGTATACCACTTACCACAAACTTGCCTGCAGTAAAAATGGGCTGAACATTTTTTGCTTACAAATAGAGCTAAACTTAACAGTAAAACAGAACAAAGCAATAGCAACTGAATCAAATGTGACAGCAAAACCCCCATTTTATGCATACACTTTATTACAGTTCTTAACTTTGTGTTTGTACAGCAAATGAATTTATGCTTCAGCACATCTAAAACTGAATTACAGAGACACACACAGTGGTAATTTTCTTTACAGTCACCTACCAACTGAATGAGAAAAAAAGAGGGCAACTATTCCAGAAGAAAGTATACACTCAATTCCTTTGTTTTATCTGTCCAGCCACTTAGAGAACAAAAATATTTACTGTAAGGATGAGCCATAAAGTGTCAGATATTAGATTCAAAGTGTGAAGAAAGAACCACCTCTATCTACTTCCATATGCTGAATTTTAGCAAGAATCCTTTTCATTACACTGTTTTTGGAATAATTAAAAAAATAAGAAGCATGAGAGATGAAAATGACATACTGTCATGGTAGATTTAGTCTTTGTGAAAACAAAAATGTAGAAGGATATATGAAGCAGAGGTGTGGTGTGAAACATCTGGACAAAAATTAGAATAAAAATCCAAAATGCACGATGTTAGAAAAGCAGAGAGTTAAGCCATTGTCCTCATTCAGCATTAACTGGTACTTGCCAACAAATTTGCAACAAAGACTGACAATAAATAAACAGATACCAAACAATGGCACCTAAATGTTCACAAAATTTCAGAAATATAAATGGTCTAAGATAAGTTATGTAAGGAGCGAGCAACTACCCTTCCTGATTTTGTATCCAGAGCTTAGTGAAATATTACATATTCTTAGGATATTACATATTCTTAGGATTTTTCCAAAATCCAAGAGAAACAAACTCAACAATTTTAGTGTATTATCAGAAGGGTGAATTTAAATACGAAGCTCTCAATTGACAATAAATATTTTTATTTTTAACATTAAAACACCTTTGAAAATCCTTTACCTTTTGTAAATCCTACGTTTCCAGATGAATCTGAAAAAATCAGTAATTATCATGTCGGACTAACTTATAGATAAATTAAATACTTAACTTTAAATTTTACATTTTTATCATTCTATACTTATTAGATTCTAATAAATAATTTTAACAGATTGTCAGGGAGGGAAGCTTGATAGTTTAGGTTTTTTCATTACTAAAATGAAAACAATGAATTTGGAAGTAGAGACCAAATTTGTTTGGGGATATTTCAGACTTATTACTCTATGTTAACAAGATCACTTTAAACTTTTTTTTTTTCATGTTTTGCCCATAGAGTAGTTATTACAATCATAGAATTATAGAATGGTTTAGGTTGGAAGGGACCTTAAAGGTCACCCAGTTCAATCCCCCTGCCATGGGCAGGGACACTTCTCACTAGACCAGGGTGCTCAAAGCCCCATGCAACCTGGCCTTGAACACTTCCAAGAATGGGGCATTCACAAGATCTCTGGGCAATCTGTTCCAGTGCCTCACCACCCTCACAGTAAAGAACTCCCTAATATCTAATCTAAACCTACTTTTTCAGTTTGAATCCATTCCCCCTTGTCCTGTCAACTACATGCTCAATAGTCACTCTCCATCTTTCCTGTAGGCTCCTCTCAGGTACTGGAAGGCTGCAATTAGATCACCCCAAAGCCTTCTCTTTTCCAGGATGAACAATCCCAATTCTCTCAGCCTTTCCTCAAAGGAGAGGTGATCCATCCCTCTAATCTCCTCTGGAGTTGCTCCAACAGGTCCTTGTCCCTCTTGTGTTGGGGACAGAGCTGAATGTGGTACTCCAGGTGGGGTCTCACCAGAGTGGCTTAGGGGGGCAGAATCCCCTCCCACAACCTGCTGGCCACACGGATTTAGATGCAGCCCAGGATACAACTGGTTTCTGGGCTGCAAGTGCACATTGCAAGCTCATGCCCAGTCTCTCATCCACCAATACCACCTTTAGAGTAAGCGAGGGGTAAATATTTGGTGCTCAAGAATGGCCTTATAGGAAATGTGTATTATGTTTACTGTTAGTCGATGATGAAATGTCAACAGACTAAAATATTTCTGTATTAAATTATTCCATTCAATAAAAGCATCAATAGTTTGCCTGGTTTTAAAATATAATTCCACTACAATGCAATAAAAGAAATAGCACTACTGTAAAAGCTTTGTTGTGCATTAGTCTAAATTAACCACAGCCTCTCAGCCCCTGGACTTGGGGTATTGTTAAGGGTTTGACAAACACAGATATAAAGAAATTCAGAGATCAGACTAAAAATCTTTACTTGCCACTTTGTGCCTAGATATAATAATTCAATGACTATATTAAGGATAGGCCAATAACTCCAATAATTCCCTGTCTTTATGGGTTTAAAATAAAACCATTAAAGTAGATGGTATCTTTAAAAAATAGTAAATAAACATTAAGGATGTTGTGCACACACACACATGTATTACACAGCACTGTTTATACGATGTGGTATTTTTTCACAACATGTGGAGGGCAAAATGGTTTCCATTACCTCACTAAAACATACACAAATAAAGAAATATTGACCATTCAATCAGGAGTTGCAGGCACTGGACTGTATGATAGGGACCTTCCAAATACAATTGAAGAAAATGTACCTCATAAATAATGCTCTGGCCATTAAAGCGAAGACAGTCAACTCACAGTTCACAGGATGCAACATGAAAAAGCAAGGTGACCCAGCATGATGACAAGGGAATTTTTGGAATAGTTCAAAAAGAAGAAAAAATATGAATGGACAAAAATATCTCTTTTCTCGATATATAATCTTCTTTACTATTTCAGATTTTTCCCTGTTTTAAAGCATTCCATCTCATTCATGGTTCCCTTATGTGAATGGAAGGTAAAGAGATGCACTGAAATCTCTCATGACAATGAAGCATCTCACAGTTATTTTAATTTCTGACATACATTATGATCTGTACTTAATGGATCCTCTGTTCTTATGCGTTTTTGATTACATCAGCACGTATTTTACTTATTGATCAGCAACTCTATTTGTCTTCTATATCACAATTTGGCATCAATACCAGAAATGGGATGAGATACAAACAAAATGATACAGAATTACTAAATAATAGTTGATCATTAACTATATGTGCAATGCATGACTTGTCAGAATCAGATTTAACAGTAGGTAATGAATGCTTCTTTGTACTGCACTTCCAGAAATTTGACAGAAGAAAAAAAGATGCTTTCAGACCTAAAAAAAAATTGCAATTACTAATCACATCTGAGGATTATTGGTCTTTCTGACTAAGAAGTCAGAGATTCCATTAGATGCCTCTTTATAGTTAGTTATGAGTCACTTGGTGATCTCAGGTGGATCTCTCAGGTGTATTACAACTCTGTTGTAATGCTCTCAAAACTCAGCTTGGTCCCAGGGAGTTACTTTGCCAGTTGTTATTCCCAACTGTTTGGACACCAGAAAAGCAATGCAGAATGTACCACTCACTATTTGGCTGAGTAAAATCTAGAAACTCAAGCTGTAACATTTGATTTGATATTTGACTTAAAATGCAGGGGTAACCACAACAAAAAAACTCAACTATGTTTTGACATAGCAACATTAAAATTTAGTCATTTTTGATCTGATGAAACACTTGAGATTTTTGAAGAAGAAATTTTTTATTTTAGTTTCCTGAAGTATATTTCAGAATTAAATGGCATCCCTCACACCTCTCTCCCTTTTCTTTTAACACGTTGGAATGTGGTTACACTTCCTCAACTCTAATGAAGTACTATAAAAGAGTGGAGGAGGAGATATGATTCTCCAGTCACAACAGCTATCCACACTGAACACAGAGCATTGCAGGACTGCAGTTATTGCTTTATTAAAAATGACATGAAAGACAACATTTCAAGTTCACCCAAATAATTGATATATTCTCAGCTGGACTGAAGCAGACATTTCAGTTTGATTTTTATAGCAGAAACATTGAAATTTATGAAAATTTTGTTCTCTGTCCAAGACTGCCCCAACAGCCAACAAAAAAATTCTTCAACAAATTTTCTGGAGTGACAATGATTATTTTTCAGTTAAGGAAAGAAAAGTAGCATAAGAAATCAAAGAAACAGGTAATTTCAATATCTGATAACCAAAAGGAATGTTTTGACAGAAATGACTTTATCTCCACTGCAGTCTTGATGAAGCTTTTCAGATTTTTAGTACTCGCTTATCTTTGTTACTACACTCAGGCATGCATATATCTTCTGAGGGGTCTGCTTTAATGGCTGAACTCTAATGGCTCAGCTGACAGGGTATGTTAAAAGACACCAAAAATTAGTAGTCAATTTGATCTCCATGCTATCCACTTTTAGACCTCTAAAAGAGCAAGGCTGATCTATATATTAAAACAATCCAAAACCAAAAAGTGGAAAATAGACAAATGGTAAAACAAAACAAAACCAACCCAAGACTGGAGGTAAGCTTCATAACAAATGATACATTTTCAGCCAGACAACTTCAATGTAATACTTATTTTCCAATTATCTGTCCTATCTTTTAACTTAAAGTTGTTTATAGATGATAAATGAAAAGATTCCCGGGGAATAAACTCAGAGATAGCACCAACCTGATGATTTATATATTGCTGTAGTAACAAAAAAGGGGGCATATTTACAGAAATGCTTACATACACATGAATATATAGGTGAGAGAGAGCATGCTCAGAATGGGATGACCTATATTAAAGTAATCTTGGTTAAATTTTGTTTTTCCTCTTGACAAGGCAAATGTAGTGAGATTTGATTATGATCAATTCTGTGCATCACTGCTGCTTTCTAATCCATACAGTTCACCTTCTGGACAAGCTGTGTTAAAAGAAATAAGATTTGTTTCTCCATTCCCCCACACCCCTCTGAATAAATTCAAAGTGTAAATTTATTAAAGTGATTAAGGAAAAGCATAGGATAAATAGGGATAATTTGCCCTTTTCAGAGCAAAGTGTGACTGCTTTTCATTATAGTTTCATAGGATTTACCAGATTTCCATGAGGGCAAATGCTTTCTTTTTAGAATTAGTTTCATCAGGACTTCAATACAATATATAAAAGGAATGTGAATATTTGTTTTGGGGTGTATTTTTTTTTTTTGTTTTGTAAACGGAACAGATCGTACAAGTTATTTATGTGCAGAATCAACATGAATATTGTAACACAACTTTTATTACAGAACAAACTGAATTTAGGAAGACGTTGAGTTGTGTATGGAGAAAGTTGCATATTTTCTGAATGACTGACTTTTAAGAATAAATAAAATACAGAAAGTGCTGTTAAAATGGGTATTTTGGCATTACAGTTATAGTTTGGCAAAAAAACAAACACTCTTTACATTTGCTACACTGAATGATGTTCATTGCAAAATAGTTTCTTGCATTCACTAGTCAGTTTAGAAAACTGGAAGTTTAGGAGTTTATTACTCTCCTGGCCAAAACTTTTAATTCATTAGTCTGATTTAATCAATGGTTAGAAATATTTTTTGTGTGCTATTACTATTCTTAAGCTTAAAGAGCTTTCTCCTAGCTGTTTAATCACTGATGTACCTTGAGAAAACCAGTGCATTTGTCATATTTAGCCCACTTGCTCTTGGATATATTAGGACAAATAAGATGATATACTGCAGACTGCACTTTTTTTCTTCTACTGAAAGTGACTGATCACCTAAACTGCTTAATTTGGAGGATAACACTTCAGTCACTGTAATGAGTAAAGTATAAGACTGTTCAGTATCTTCTAAATCATATACATTTAAACAAGGATCATACCATGTCAAATGTTTCTTGAACTCTGTCAGGCTTAGTGCCTTCCCTGGGGAGCCTGTTACAGTGCCCAACCACTCTCTGGGTGAAGAACCTTTTCCTAATATCCAGCCTAAATCTCCCCTGACAAAATTTCAGGCCGTTCCCTCGGTTCTATCACTGGTCACCACAGAGAAGAGATCAGTGCCTGCCCTTCCTCTTCCCTTCATGAGGAAGTTGTAACTACAATGACATCTCCCCTCAGTCTCCTCTTCTCCAGGTTGAACAAGCCAAGTGACCTCAGTTGGTCCTCATACAGATTGCTCTGCAGACCCTTCACCATCAGTAATATTAGTTTATAGAAGCCAATTATTATCTTTTTTTTTTACCATTGCACTTTGCGTTTTGAAACTACACTAGATAGCTCCAGTTGCAACAACCAAGATCCACCATTTTATCTGAGTTACAGAATACATCCATATTTTTTAAACCCAGCTTTCATCATATTGAATGCGTTTTCATAGAACAAGATTATTAATTTCCAGGATCAGGGCAGCTTTGAACTACTTCAATTTATTTAGATAACAGGATATTAACTGCCACTAACCACAATTTGACTAAACCTAAACATCTTGTCTGTTTTGCATTTTGCTTGCTAACAATAAAATAACCACTTTCAATTACAATAAATGATATTCAAATTGACTTTGTAGTCTACAGTGAGACTGCAATAAGTGCTAAGTCTCAACACCTTCTAGAGCCCATGCAATTAAATTTTAGGAAACAATGTTTTCAGGAAACTAAGTTTGCTTTGAATAACACAACTGATTCAAAGTAATTCAATTTTGAAGTCCTCTGGCTATATTAAAGGGTTAATTTAAGCAGGACAATAAATTTTTGACATATGACTAGATAACATGAGACTCACTAATAAAAAATGCAAGTCCCTCTTCTGCTGTTTCTCTTCCAGATCAATGAAATTTTTAAGTTTGGTATTAAGTTGCATCTTGATCTGTTCAGTTACTTCTATGAGGCTACCCTTCCATCCCCAGATGTTCGAATCCTGGTCTAAGATCACTGATTTTACTAGTGGGACCATAACAAGAACATTCTGCCATGCAATACTCAGGCTGGAGTTAGGGCATGGAGCTGAAGTGCACAGCCTAGAGGCAAGTGAAGACAAGACTGAAAATATTGCTACTTCTCAAGCTGGTTTTAAGAAATCAGAAGCACTTAAACAGAAATTTCTCCTTACTTTTTTTTTTCATTTCCAGGAAACACGAGTGTTCTCTGTCCCATTTTCAAACTCAATTTTTCAAAACAGAAATCACACAGTACATTTTCTAATTCACTTTCATGAGTGTTGACTCTCTCTTTACTGATATCACATTAACATTAACAAGAATGTTGCTAGTAATGAAAAAGACCTACACCCTAAACCAACCTTTTACTGAATTGGGCTTCCCTCCTATTGTGGAAATTCTCATTCCAGATATTTAGGAAGTAATGAGACAGTAATTATTTACAATGGATTTTTTATACTTCTTTTTAAGTAGGAGAAGCAGCAGATACTATTCTAGCCCACTGATGGTCCTCTTTATTACTAACAGTGCGTTTTCAGTTTCATAAATGTGGTCACACCCACTCATATGCTAATCAAGTCCCTCATATCTAACTCGGACTCTTGAATCTGGAGTCAAAGGGCAGTAAAAAAGTTCTCTGCCCCAGCTGCTCAATAACTGGCTGTCAGGATTTACGAAACTAAACCACAGTGGACAAAAGTCAGTTAATGTTACTACCTAACAGAAACATTCCCAGGTAAAAGTCATATGGAAAAACTTCTTGTGATCAACTGCTTTTATTTCCTCTTGTTGATATTATATCATTTGTAGATACTATACTAGAGAATACTCACAGTGTTATTTCAGTTTTCTTTATATGTAGGGTATTAATATCCCAAGTGTTAAGTCACGGTTTGCCACTGCAGCAATCTGTTCCAGCCATTCCAGAGACTTGGAAGACCTCAACACAGATCAGTAGTGCCTACAGTCCCCAGCTATCCGCAGATCACCTCAGTATGGCACTGAGATCTCAATGTTGCCTACACAGAAATTGTATCATCTTGCATTTGCCATGATCATGGTAGTTTGCTACCTATCCGCTGGTTTCTCACAGCAAGAGCTGCAACTATTCCAATCAATCTGTAAATTCAGGATTAGCTCAGGTCTCTGGTGACAGTACTTGTTGCAGCGCTTTGTAATGCCCACACTTGTAACTGACAAAATATAACACTTTTAGCCCCCAAATTCCAACAGAGAAGGAAAACCTTGAATCTAGACTGCTAGATGTGGAATCATGGGCAACTTTGCTTCTTGTAAAGATGTGAATTAGTTTTCAAAACTCAGGTGATTAAGGGTCCATACTCAGAATGAGTAACAGATAAGTAAATCCATAGAAGAAACTTACTGCATATTTTCTTAGAAGAACTCCAATTGTAAATATTTATCAGTTAATGATTTAGAATAAAAAACAATTAGCTCTCAAGCCAAGTATAAATTATATTTTGAAATCCAGGTAAATGGAACAGATATAATTAAAATCTTAGAACTGAACAGATAAAATAATACTACTTAGCAAAACACTGTTCCAGAGCAAAATTACTCAATCTTTACCCCCAAAACAAAGCACAATTATAAACACCACACTTTGAATTATAAGGTGTTTAAAACCTGTTAGTCAGTTAAATGGGAGAAGAAACCTTTAGCTTTAAGGGACACTTTGGGACAATAATACCCTCATTAAAAAATAAGGATACATCAAAACTCTTCAGTTAAAAGGTTAAGTGTTAGAATCTGTGTAGCTGATAAATGTTGAGCTAATCTAATCAGCAGTTGTAAGAGGCAATGCCATCAGCTAGTTGCCCTGACCTGTGCTTCTCACGTTTTCATGAAAGCAAGATTTAAGAAAGATGTCAACTTCAGGCCTTTGACCTAGCAAGGACCTTGTTTGTGCCAGCCTAGTGTTCTTCTAAACAGACTGAGAATTTTCAGCTCAAATCAGGAACATGTGCACTTCACTAACACAACACATGACTTGGAAATTAAAATGCAATGTGATCAAGTGCTTTAGGATATTTTAACAGTTAAGAATACAGCTAGGGGGAAAAAAAGCTTGTCTCTGTGTTTTGATTTGGGGAGGGGGAAAGGACAAATTCAATTGCATTGGTTTCCTTCAAAAAAGTAGGGAAACAAAAATTCAGTTCACTAGTTCATGCGTGACTGACCTAGAGGAAATAAGGAGGTTGTATGTTTCTTTATGACATGTGTCACTTATTAGATAAGTAGGTTTTGCTACTTCCAATTGAGCTAAGTTAAAACTAATTAGATGGTAGTTAAATTACAATCTAAATACAATAAAACCAAATAAAAATAGCAAATGGCATTTTGGTTATCAATAATACTTCTAAATGCAGTAGATTATTTACACTAATACCTGTATTGATTATTTCCAAGTATTAGATTAACAAGCTTTGCCAGCTGCTGGAATGACAGTTTAATCCTATATACAGTAACTAGGATAGACTTTTCATATATGCCCTATTTAACAAGATTAATTTATTTCATTCCACCTTCTACTGGTACTTACATGTGACTCTAGACATAACATATGAATCTGGACTCTGTATAAACCATAATGCATCCACTCTTTTTGGCTGTTATGGAATGATCAAGTGTGCAGTAAAACTGACAGGGAAACTTACCAGTATCTCAGGTCAGTATTGAGATTTTACATTTGGTAATAAAGAAAGGATGCTTGTAATACCCATGCTGATTTTCACTTACTAAGTGTGAAGATTATATACGATTATTTTACAATTATGCCCTACCAATAAATGTATCTACATATATATATATATTTCTTCCATCTCAACTACCTATAAAGTAACTAGCTAACTATATTTTTGGCACACATATACTTATCACTTGCATTTCTAGTTTTGAGACTTAGATGGAAACTTGATTAGGAAATAAATTGCTCAGCTTGGATTAGCCAAAGATGACACTGCTAGGTTAAAGAAACTAAAAAGGGGAAGTAGAACAGTTAAAGTAACTTCCATTAAAAAAAAGACTGTATCTCTTTTTCATATCTAAGCATGGAACATGCTGACTTCATCTCTTTCTTGTTCTGGAGGACCAGACAAAAAAAGTGACTTCTGTTGTTTTCTCCTTCTATCTGGAAGATGCTTCTCCTGATTTTAGAGTGTTAGTGTCTATTAAATTCATAGTCAACCTATTTCCTTAGTTTTCAGAGAAAGAAAACATATGCTGAGAAAGCAAATTAAAGTTATTATACTTATTGGAATAGATGGCTTAGAGGATATTAAGACTACATATTAAGGAAATGCACTTCACATAATTTGTATTTCTTTTGCAATTAAAACTGTCAGTGAAAACATTCAAAGCATTGGTTACATGCAGTTTAATCATATCTAAACATATTTACCTCTTCTCTGTGTAAAGCTGCTTATGTTTCAATCTATATACTGTCCCAGATTTTGCATCACTTATTTATACCTGTAATGACACAGGGAGTGACTGCTTCCTTGGAATAAAATAAATAAATACATTGCAAGAATGTAGAATGGGCAGTTAGAATTACACAATATAAAAGTTCTTAAACTTTTTCTTTTTGTATAAGGGAGCTCTGAATTTACAAATTGAACATGGTATTGTACTTCTGTAAAAACATTTCCTTCTACAATTTAATAAAGGAATAGGACAGAGCAGGACATTTCCCTAATGGCTGTCAACTTAAAAAAAAAAATCTGATTTAGTAGTCATGAGAATGAAAATCTATTATTCACTATAATTTGATGAATTCAAAGTAATGGGCAGAGTATAGGTGGAAAGGGTTTTATATTTGCAGAAGATTTCACATTTAAGGAAACTCAGAACTATGCACATCCCCTAAGCCCATGCAGCAATATCTGCTGAATTAGAAAAACAGTTGATATGCAAAGATTTGTTTGCAGTTTTGGTATAAATGATTTTGTTCTGCATTTCTATTCCAGGGATATTCATTGCAGGAATTGAGATTGTCATTGGCTGTATTGGTTATACTTCAGTCAGAAAAAAAAATTAATTCTTCACTGATTTTATATTACATTTTTGAAAATACTAACAGTAGGCCAATGCACCATTATATAATGACAATATTTATGAAAAGTCATAAGTACATAGCAACACAGAATCTTGACAAGTATTCAAAGGTCTGGTAATGGAAAATAGTTTCCATTACTCCACTCAAATTCAATGCAAAACCTTGATTTATCTATTTAATGCCTTTCAGAACTTTCTCAGTATTTTCCCTTTTCCTTTTATTGAAGAGGAAAATTATTGATTTCAAGTTGTTACAACTATTATCTAGTCTAGATACAACTTTTATAAAGAATATTTTGTCATGACTTTTTTAATCCTATGATTTTTATAATGTTTAGTTAATCCACTGCATAATGAAATATTCTTCTATTTCCTCAATCAGAATGAAATTGTCTTCATTTTTTCTCAAATATATGCTTCTTGCCACAAGGCATAACTTCTGTCAGTCATCCAAAGTACTAATATCTCTTGTAGGAAATAAAACAGGCATTTGTCTTGAACAAAATTTTAAAAATGAAGAAATCCTGTTCCTCCAAGATGAACAACTAAATGTGATAAAAGCACTGAAAACATCTCCTAAATCAAACTTCGTAATGAAATCTCTTATTGAAGGAAAGACATAAAAGGTGTTACGAGCAAGATTACAAGATCAAGGTATTGCCACTACACTGTGAGTCTCCCAAATTCCTGTTACCATTGAAATACTATCCCTACTTTCTTAAGACACACTTTTTTTGACCTTCCTTTTCTGACATACCTGTAACAGCCCTTCTTATTAGTTTTTGTATCCCTTGCCAATTCCAGCTCCAACTGTACTTTGGCCTTCCTGACCTCATCCCTACAAAACTGTGTAGCATCCCTATACACTTCCCTGGATATCTGCACCTGCTTCCACTACCTGTGCATTTGCTTCGTCCTTTAGTTTGACCAGCAGGTTCTGACTCAGCCAAGCCAGTCTCTTGTCTTTCTTGCCCTATTTCTTACACCTGGGGATGAAGAGATCTTGTGCTCTATGGAAAGAATCCTTAAAGATCTGCCAACTCTGTTCTGCTCCCTTGTCTCCAAAGGCAGTTTCCTAGAGTCCTATTGACTAACTCCCTGAAGAGCTGAAAGCTTGACTTCCTAAAAATTCACAGTCCTGACTTTACTCTTTGCCTGACCCATATTCCTCAGGACGGCAAATTTAATCAGCGCATGATAACTTTATCCCAAGCTGTCTCCAATCTTGATGTTCCTGATTAGCTCACTTGCACTGGTGACCATCACTATCTCATCCTCTCTGGTAGGGCTGTCTATTAGCTGGCTCAAGAAGTTATCGTCCATGCATTCCAAGAGTCTCCTGGATTGCCTACAGCTTGCCATGCTGCTTTTCCAGTAGATGTCAGGGTTGTTGAAGTCCCCCAACTGGATGAGAGCCAGCACAATGCTTCTGTAGCTGGAGTAGGAAGGATTCATCAATAACCTTCCCTTGACTGGGCAGCCTTGATTGGAGTAGACACCAACCATGAGGTTCTGTTTGTTGCCTTGGTCTCTGGTTCTAACCCATAAGTTTTTCACCTCCTTGTAGTTATTCTTCAGAGATAGCTCTCCATATTCAATGCATCTCTGATTTACAGGGCAACTTCTCTTGTAGAGGGCAAGCACCTCATCCCTCTAACCTTGGCACGTCATCCAACAGCTTGTCACAGGCAAGCCTGATCTTAGGCCCTTCCCCATCATAAGAGGGGAAAGCTTTGTCCATGAGCTCCATCAGCTTGTTGGCAAAGACTCTCTCTTCTCCTAGAGAAAGATGAATCTCATCTGATGTCAGCCAGCCTGGTGCCACGTAGGCCATCCCACTATCAAAAAACCCAAAACCTTGGCAGTGACACCAGCCATAGGGTCATGTGTTAATAGATGTTTTAGTATATGTTCATAATTTCTTTGGTTCTATTAGAGAAACTTCCTAGAAAATAACTAGGTAGAATAGTAGAATATATGGCAAACTTACATGAACATATGTACAACAGGCAACCAGAATAAAGGAGATTCAGGTGTGGACATACCATGTTTCAATGGTCACCTAGTAGGGTTGGTTTAATAACCTCTGATTCAAGGGCACATCATGCAGAATGACAAGCTCCTTCAACTTACCAAGATACTTTCTTGGCAAAATCACTATGACACAAGATAAGTTCAGATACTGAGAATCAAGGGTAAAGTTCCTGGTTGGCCTAAATTAAGATTCCTTCAAATCTGACTGATAAAACAAAGAGCAAGAGCATAACTCCAAAAAAAAATGAGGAAAGCATAATGGATGTAAGTGGAGAGCAGGATCTGTGTCAATAAAGCAAACTTATTTTTTAAAAATAGCACAGAAAGGTTCTATTCTAAGATCTTTATGCAAGAGAGAAAACAAACAGCTGCTGCACTAACTTTATAATCTGCAAGAACCAGGATATTTGGTAAAATGAGGGAATCAGAATCTAAGTAAAACATTAAAATGAATATATTCAATCCTATTTTCTAACAAAACAATCATGGTCAAAAAGGACAAGTTGATACTTCTCACTAAATCTGTGCTCCATCCATAAACACATTTAAAGAATTCAGAAGCCTGCATCTGGAATTCAGAAGGTACAGTGCAGTATTGAAATGATGCTTTAATCATATTTTGACTTTTTATCTCAATGCAAATAAACAGGTAAGCACCACTGATATGAAAAAAAACAAACAACCAACAACCTTAACCTAACAGACTCCCAAAGCCACAGATAAAAAGACCTCCTATCAGTGAGACACAGAACTGGTATTTAATTCTGGAAGGTTGTGATTTTTTTTTAAATCCTTAAGAAAATCATCTCCTGCTGAGCACTCAAAAATAATTTCACAAATTCTCCTTTTGTACCATCAGTAACAGTGTCTCAATAGTTGTCAAAACTGTAGAACTGGAATACATTTCAAAACCAAGAAGCAGAAAATGAACCTTAAGAAATTTTAACTGTGTACAGTAGGGTGAAAGGATAGAAGCAGAGGCTTATGTTTTATATTAGTTTTGTCCATGAGAAATAAAGTACTTCCCTTATCCATAAAAAGGGTGCACGCTAAAATCATAAAAAACATGTTAACACCGCTAGCTTGTAATAGATGCAATCACAGTATTACTGTCTAAATTTTTGTTTATTTTTCAACAGATTGGTGTCTGCAGATCATGCTGTCTTACACTGCCGTTCCTCTGTAACCTTAACCATTAGTCCTACTGTGTAAAGTGAAGCACAAATTTAAGGTGACAAAGCACCAGTTGGCTGATGTGAAGTACGCTACAAAAGCAGAAACCTCTGAAAGCTTCACAGCCATTATGAAATAACTGACCTATATGAAACCGCTACCATGGTTCACAAATTTATTGTCAGGTTCCAGCCTCTAGCTGTTCTCTGATTGTTCTAAATACTTGACAAACTGAAGCCTTTTCACTTTCTGTTGAAATTGCCTCATCTCCCTGTCAGAGCGCCATGGGGGACTCCATTACTTTTCTGACTTCTTTCCCCTACTGACAAGTCATTTAGCTGGCTTCTTGTTGTGAAGGCTGTCCATGTCAAATTAGCCAGGGCCCCTATTGTCCTTATTACCACTCGAAAAGCCATCATGAGTAATGCTACGGGGTCCCTCAGTTGTCATCATTTGTCAGAAAGAAAGGGAGTGTGGTTACATATAGCTGACAGGTAATTTCAGTGTCTACAATTACCCCAATTAGTCTTGTCATAAACAATTCGATAAATGCACACCAATACAAATAGATAAACACACCAAGGTTTCTCACTATTAATGTCATGTAATGGATAAATCTGTGATATAACACTATATTTTATTTATTTTTTTAAACTATCCTCAGCTGCATGCTGGCAGTTGCTACCTGGTCAGCACAAATTGTACTATCTACTTTCATTAGCTCGTCACCACAGAAGAATATGAAAGGCTGTGACAAAATTCATTTAGAAAGAGCAAGGAAGAGCAGATTGCCTCAAGCAGGTGTTATAACAAAGATAAAACAAAGATTTTCTTTTGTCAGTTCAGTACCTCAACGAGCTTTAAAAGACACTATCTTGTCCTTAAAAACAAACATAAAATATGAGAGTGACAGAAAAAGAAAGCAGTGAAATAACATTCCTTTTGAAATTAAGAACTTGCTTCCCACTATATCCCAAGTCAATCAGCAGGTGGGTCTTCTAACAATATGTGTCAAAGCTTCATTTGAAGAGAGGGTGACATTGTGAACCAAATTATTTCCACATATTTTTTCTAATTTTAAAAAAATATACATCTTGCAATGCCATACAGCTCCTGAAAATTCTGATAATTATTCCACATAATCTACAACATGAGACTAGATTTAGTAATTCTAACTCCCCAAACAGTCTACAGTACTGTGTTAAAGTCTTTTGGGGCATAAAATATTGATGATGCTGACTGCTCTTCTAAAATGTAGACCTGTTACAAACACAACCCTGGAAAAGGCAGCTTTAATAACAATATTAAGCATTAAATTTCATATTGCTAAGATTATCCTTGTGATTCACCTAAATAAACACTAAAATCTTGACATCTCTAGAGTCCACAGCATCCTGTCTATTTGCTGACCGCAGGCTTAAGTGATGGCTGGAAAACTGAACACAGACATGTTGTAGTAGGAAATTGCTTTTGGCAACTATTTGTTCAAACTCAAGATTTTTTTTAAACCAACACTAAGAACCCACCAGAAAACAGGACAGGTCTCCCTAATGAGTAATCTATTTTAGCACAGTCTTGTCTAGGCATGACAGTTTACTGAGAGGCTTGAAAAACTCGTAATTACCAGTGTTACAGGGCAATTAATGTATATTACACTGCACTACTCATGGCAGCAACTGTCATTTTCTCAATAAAAATGAGTACTCTTCAGCTAAAGGTGACATTAATTGGGACTTTAATGACTATGCAGAGGAGCTGAAGCCAAATATGAACAAAACAGCGATTCAATGAGCGACTTCAGAAACGAGAAAATTGTACTAAAATGAGATTAATTGCTGTTTAGAAAAAGGAAAGAACCTAAAAAGCTATTAAATTGCAGGGTTTGGGTGCCCGGGTGATGGTTGTGATGTTAATCTTGCATTCTCACAGCAGGCAAATATTCACTAAATTCAGAGCCTTTTGACAGCAGGAAAAATCATGTATGCTTAACTTCAATCCATCAAAAATATATTTCAGCTTTTATCAGTGTTCTAAATACTTCTGCAATTTCAAAAATTACTGCTCCATTCCTTGGCTGTCATCATGCAAATGCGAACACTGTCAATATTGCTATGAAAAATTCCCTGGCTTCAAAAGGCCTACTTCGGTGATAAAGAAAGAAAAACGTGAAGATTAGAATTGCAAAACACACACTACTAATATAACAGAAAGCAACAATAAGAATTTAATGTTTAAGTTGTGAAAACTGCTAAAATAGAAAATGATGGGGTATTGTTTTAGTGTGTGTGGGAAAAAAAAATAAATCAAAGAATTCCCCCACACTCTCATAACATCTTTAAAGCTCAGAACTTTATAGATAATTACTCATTGCAAATAATTAGGACATAATTTTGCAGCTTGACTTCAGGTGATATAATTATTAAAACTGTTCTGTAGTTTCTAAAAGCCTTTATCTGTGCTACTTAATTCTTTAAAGCAATTATATAATTGCTTTTCTTTATAGCCTTTTTAACTGTCATGATGACTGTATACATAAAACATTGCACTTAAACTCTGACATATAGGAGGGATACACATAGCTCTGATTCTCTATTCACTTTGAAGTTATATCTCCTGTAACTTCAGATTTTGAAACAGAAAATCAGTTTAGCCTGTCAGGTTAAAAATTGCATATGAAGTATTCACATATCTTAAGAAGCAAATCTCCTCTTCTACCCAAACCTGCAACAGTTGCATCCTGGAAGAGACAAAATTAGACCTTTTCATTTCTTACAATATCCTGTTCCATAATTGATTCTGTTCAACCTGCATTTTCAGAATTAAGCATCTGTCTCATCCACATTTAAAAAAACTCTAGATGCATTAAACCACTGCATCCCCAAGTGCTATCTCCACTAGGTAATATAATAAAGAGGTTTCAAAGACAGTAACATTACATCTATAAGCACTTCTGATAGCTACGTTCAGAAATTCCACTATATGCATATAAATGCCTTAAGAACAAAAATCATGGGCAAATAGTTTCAGTTAGGAACTTTAACCAATCACCATGTGCTGAAGAGGGTCCACAAATCGTCGTAACACCAATTCACCTACTTTGCATACAGTACTTCGATTATTAGTTATCTCTTTGTTACACAGTCCTTACTTAAAAGTATCTGAAAAATGCATGACAATGTTACCATAGTAACCTTTAAGTTACACATATGATTCATGAAATGAATAATGCTGTGAATTTAAAAATTGATGATGCAATTTTTTGCATGAAACATCCACATTTTTGCAAAGGATAAATAAAACCAAAGCAATGCATGGGCACTTCATGTTTGAGTGTTTGTAGTTTCCAGAATAACTTTCCTTCAGGTTTTGATACTTCCTTCAGTATCAATGCCTCTGAAATTTGGATTTATGAAACTGCATTTCAGTCAGTTGTTTTACAAGACAGTGTAACTCCAATGAAATAGTTCTTGTAAAACTTTAAAAACGAAGTTTAGATTCTGAAACACAAGATCATCAGATTGAATTTAATTTATAATATAAAGCTTTGACCATGAGTAACAATCAATCCCAGAGTACGCAAATACATTATTAGCACCTATGACACTCAGAATTTTGAGTTAAAAGGTTGCTTGTGAACTTTTGAATTACTAGACTCCTAGCCATCCCTAAAGAACAAAATTATGTGTTTCAGAAGCCAAGCCTGGCAAACAAGCCGTTACAAAGGAGGGAAGATTATATTAGGAGGCATTGACACAAGGAGATAAAATCACAGCCCAATGCAGTTAGTGGCTAACTATTCACTGTCTCTAGCAAAGCAATGATTTCATCTAGAGAATGATACAAAAATTGTAATTTTCCAAACTCATTATTGTTCTAGCCCAGGAATCCTGCACAGTCTGCTGGGCAAGTAACATTATGTGTGTTTTGCTGTTCTGCTAAGATTTTATTTTGAAGGTGGAGAAAACATGTTATTTTTTTTCATATGGGGACTGTGTTTCTTCTTCCTCCTTCAAATGAAATACTAACAGTTGTATTGTTCTTAAACTTTAAATAAACAGGCCTTACACTTGGACTTTGGAAAACATCATCTCGAAGCATGAAGACAGAGGTAACTGCTGAAAAAAATCTAAATTCTTACTCTTCTACAGAGGGGAAGAATATGAAATACATACAGATCAAAGGAGTCAATTACATTGAATTTAAAGAGACTGGCTACACTTTCACAACCACATGTACTCATTCCAAGTTTTGTAATAGGACTGGCTTAAATTCATGTTAACAACAGAAACAGGAATTCATATACTAACTATCCCCATACTATCCTTTTTCTTCTCCTTCTCTTCTTTCTCTAGTTTTGTCCTGACTTTATTTTCATTATTTGCACAAGATCATTTCATATGTTCCAAGTTTTTATTTAAGAATGCTGACCTGCAAACATTTTTGTAGGCTATTTTTCTCTTCCATTTTTTAGGAGCATGAACTTTTCAGAATGTAAGTCATGTCCAGCTGAAGCTTGTCCTAAAATCAGAAAGCATTTTTTCCTTCTTAAAAAGTGGCAATTTTCCCCCATTGTACGTATTTAGACAGAGATTTAAGAACGGAAACTCTAAAGTACATTAAGGATATACACCTTATGCAAATAGTTCTAAAAACTCCAAGAGAAAAATTAGTTTACATGATAGTTTACATGACAGAGTCAACATATACTTTAAATTTTTAAGAATATTTTAAGTATTTTCTTGACCTGAGAAACGAGGTAATAGAACTTCTTGGTAAAAGTAGCAATATTAAACCTATAGAGTTGGTATTATCAAGATGTTTGTGCGTCATGTTGATTTAATAAATTCTATCAAAGCCCCAAAAGAACTGAGAAATCTGAGTGTGCTAGTAAGGACAGAAAAAGGCATCATGCATCTTTTGCTAGGCAACAATGAAAACCCATTGCTAACTCTAAGATTATGTCTGCTATATTCTTATATGGAATTTGATGTCAATGGAATTTGCTTTGTCCTGTAACATCATATACTAACTACTGGCCTGTAAAGAATCAGAATTCAGATGACTGCATTGTGGTACCAGAAGAATTGTTTCAATATGCAAAAATGTACCTCCATAAAGTCTGTAAGTCCTAAGCTTTGGGCAGTCTATGTTATGAATAGAGGAAAAAAAGGGGATCAAGTGGTGGGAGTAACATCTGTAATGTAACATAAAGTTCCCTGTATTGCCTTCACTGCCTTCCTTAAAATTTTTTAAGTTTTTTTTTTTTAGCTCATTAATTCTCAAAGTGAGAGTTTTCTTAGCTCTCTTCTGAAACACTGCAGAGTCTAACTCTATCTTCAGGCCTAGGAGTCAAAGTATCATAATTTAGATCAAAAACATGTCAATAACCCACCCTCCCATCCCAGAACCCTGTCAAATGGCAGCATTATTGTTTCCCTATCAATGTAAATAATACGGTCTCCTAACACTACCATTGTGGGGACAGGGAAAAGAACAAAACCAATACTTGTAAAGTAGGATGGTAGACACAAAAACTTGTTACCTGCAGACTAGACCTCTCACAGGGAGAAGATTATTACCTTCCAACTCTGGCTACACTCAGTACAGTTTTGGTAGAATACTTCTCTTGGTATTCCTGCATCTTCTATGCCCAGCATAACCTCCAGGCTTATAAGTTTATTAACCATCAGGTCACAGTTCAGGATGGTATATCAGTTGTAGATTGGATACGCCACAGAAAAGTTGCTCCAAAATAAGCAAGAACTAGAACATTAAATTATCTCTTAACAAAGGTATAGAGTTTAATTACTTTTGTCTGAGTTTTCCATACAAACGAAAAAACATATTTCTATGATTTCAATTAGTAAAAGTCAGTATCACTTGTATTGGAGGCAGAAGCACATGAAAACCTCCCCTGGACTTGATGTACTCCTTTAGTCTGGGTTTCACAGGTCCGCTTCTCTTGAAAGGTTTCAGTCTGAAAATGGGTTTCCTTCTGCAAGATATTTGGGTTTTGTTTTAGACTTGCACATCTTACAGATGATTTTCCATCTCTTTTACAGCTCTCCAAGGGAGTTCCCCAGGGCTTTGAGCATAGTCTCTCTAAATCTACAAAGAAGAATCTTATCTTAAATTAGAAACTCTAATTTAAGTGCAACTTCAGTGAGTACATCTACCCTACTGATTCAGTGCATTTCCACAGGTCTTGTGAAATGCAGATTTGCATTGCATTTATGGGTAGAATCTTGCAGTATGAACTTGAGAACATCACAAGAGGGCTTGAAGAGGTGCCTGTCTGCTGACGCATTCCATTTGGGATATAGGTTCCTGATCCTCCAGAAATAATAATTCTTTATGAGTATGTGGTGTGCATTATGAAACTTCATTGCTGTTAAAGGTACAACAAGGACATACGGACCTAGGATGGATCTCTCAAAGTCACACTTGAGTCCTCCCCTTTTCATGGTGCACAGGTCAGAAACATATGGGATGACAGATGAGATCCACTCCCACCAGTATGTCTCATGAAAGTTCAAACTATTGCCAGTGATTGTACTGTGACAACTTATTCTGTGTATTTCATAACTAGATAATTACCAACATAACTAAATGGAGCTTTTCACTCATTATTCTTCTCACCCTTTTTTCTTAATCATTATACTCAACATGATCATCTTCAGCTATTAAAAACTCCTATAGCCCTTTCATCAGTCTCCATTTGGAGTTCTCTCTCAAGCCCCTCATATCTAAAATGTTCAAACCTGGCTAATACTTTTTCAGGGTATTGTTATATTACTTTCCACTTTCTCATTTCATCTACACACATAAGATCCCCCTAAAAGCATTCAGTTCCTCTGTGTATTGCAGCAAAGTACCTTTTTATGAACTTGATCAGTGCAGTCTGCTCTGTTTATCTCCATCCAAAACAATTCTGCAAAAAAACCTGTGTGACTATTTATGTATGTAATTTCTTTCTTTGTGCCTGGAAAGTGGAAGACCCGTTATACAGGAAGACCTATATGCCTTGCACGCTTTTATCATCTCTCTCCATTCACTAGCATACTTGTCAAGTTCCACATTGAATTGGCAAACCACCTTTATCCTTTATCCCTAGTTGCCTCTCAGGGTTAGAAATAATTCTCAAACAGCATTAACAAAAGCAATCTGTTATTTTCCTCTAAATATCTCAGCTGTCAAAACATAAAAAATTTAGCAGGCTTCTGATGTACTCAGATCAGTGAATATTATTCTGACCAATATTATTGCCTCTTTGCACTGCACTGTAAACATTTGTTGACTCATGTATTATACTTGAACATTAAACTCTGTAGGACAAAGTATCTCCTGTTCTACATCAATTTCTAGCACATTTTATTAGGATTTCTAGGTGTAGTTTCAATGCACTTAGTAAATGCTAACAAAGATGATGTGTAATAGAGGAGGGAAATAGCTTATTCCAAAGCCACTTCATACACTGACAGAACATCTCCAAACAAGAAGCATAAAATCAAGGTTGAGAATTTACTCTTAATCCATACTGCTTAATTTTAAAACACATATTCACACAATAAAAATGATTACACTATCAAATTTAAGGTGATTTAATGATATAAAATACCAAATTAACTGTTCTAAATTATGTCTTTCATTCTAGATGATAACTACTCTGCTTCAGAACAACAAAATCATAACAAAACAGAAATCACAAAATACAGTCTCCCATGTATCTTGTCAATATCTCTTTAATTCAAGGCAAGTAGAGACTTCTTTGAAAAGTCTTTAATATCTTCTAAGTATTTATATTTCATCTTGTGTAAGAGCAAAGTCTTTTCTGTTATCTTAAATAGCTATAAAATGATACAATCATCGTGAGTTCTGTAGTTTAATTAAGCACTGTATTTCAAAAGTCATCATTAGACAACAGTAGGATTTTTAAAAATTACATTATAAAGGTTTGCTAATTATTTCTTTTTCTTTCTCTGCAGACTTACTCTTTAAGAAACTGGATTTCTTAGGAATTAGGATAATATTTGAAGGTGGAGTTTCTTTGCCGCAAAAAAAGCACAAAAAACTCAGTTATACTATTCCTTTTGCCATTAACCATGGGCGGGGGGGAAGTGTGAGACGTGAAAACTATGAATGTGTGAGGACAATTTTGAGGATTTTTTACCCTATTTCTGTGATTTCATTCCATGGCCCACAGCTTCCAAGTGGCTTTTGAATCAAGAAGACAATGAAAATTTAAATATTTTTAAAGTATTAATATGCATTAATTATTTGCATGAATGAATTTAAGCCAAAGCAATGCTTGCATGTTTTTAACATATAAGTTAATACAGTTATTCACTGCTACACATCTATAACATGTTTGTATCTCTACTTGATTCCACTTGGTAAAAATACTAGGAAACAATTATGCTGAACACCTGAAATTTGATCTTTGTATGGTGTGAGTTTGTCTTAGGCAAAAGGATGGGTACACCTGCAAAAGGCAGAAAGATTGTTGCCTGAATTTTTTCCAGGAAAATGGCAGATATGGCATCAACTTATCTCAAAAAATGACTCATTAGTTAGTCCAGTTAAATCCTATGAAAACTTAAATAATGAATACTGGATCATATTAAGTTTCAGCAGACAGAGATTTCCTTAGAATTTCAATATAAAGGAAGGAAGCAGTAAAGATGAATCCTACTCCAATTTCTTCTCAAACTTCTTTATTAACACTGAAGAATTCCTTTTAGGATTATGGAACACCAATTCAAATCTTTATTCTCACTAAAGTTTTCTTTCAAGCTTTCAATTTGTCATCAGATTTCGCATTCTTCTTGATAAAGCAATTATGTGGCACTAATATTCAGGAATTATATACTGACAGGTTAAAACAAATGCTATCTCCTTCCAACATTCAAATTAAAGGTATTCACATCCAATGGACAATATCAGCAACTCAATGCTGAAGTTTTAATTTCTACAGCATATGATATTTTTTTCATTCTCATACAAACAACATATAATGAGATTTACAGAGTTAATTTTGGAAACTATGATTTGAAAGAAAAAACACATAGCATACATAGAAGAAATATGAGAAGTGTTTATATATTGTCTAGCATTCCAAAGTATATTTATGGCATTTACTTTTCGTAAAAGATTTTTTGATAGGGAAATAAAGAACAGCATTTCTAGGAAAGAGTAAATTGAAATGGTATAAACATTTTGTAAAATAAGAAACTTTGTAATCCTCATGTGTGTGTTTCATGTAGAAACATTTACAGACGTTATGAAGACATATGTGCAATAGCTGCCTTATGTTCTGCTGATCTATTTTCAGGTTTCTAATCAGTACCAGATTAATTTATGCTCGCATTTTCTGAATCACAGACATTTTTGAGTCACTAAAATTCACTGTAAAAAATGAAAAAAGTAAATGTAACTACTTTCGTATTTTCAATCATGGTTTCAAATTGCATTTTTTTTAAAGCAAGGATAATCACTGATCTACTGTGATGAGTAACTGAAATTATTCTTTTTATTATTTGCCTTTTCTGATCTCCATTCCTAAGTCATGCAAAACAAAATGAAAAAAAAAAGGCAAGCATTTCTAGCAAATGTCTTAATCTGGCCCAAATAAGCCTCTGTGGCTTTGGTCCACAGAAGCTTTATTAGTTTCCTGGGCTCCATAGTGGGATAAACTATTTCATGCATGAAGGGATCAGCATTCCTTCTTCTAATCATTGCTATTGTGCCCATTACAAAGCTCTCTGAACACCTCCTATGGATATCACATGCTATCTTAATCGCTTCTCAATTAATAATTTTATACTCATATTTCAGTTCTGCCACTTCTATATACATTGTTACTTGAGAATGAATCCTGAAGCCTTAAGTGAGTAGGTGAGATTATAGTAATTTTTCCACCATGAATACATTCTTACACTGAAAGTGTCCAGACAGCAGTTTTCAGTGAGTAAGTGTAACAGCTTAATACAACAGGTAATCCCTTTATAGTGCCATGACAGATGTTGGTGCCCTGTCTATTGTGGTCATCCTATAACTTTATAGAAACAGAGAACATTTTCCTATGTGCTTCAATATGTAAAGTGGTAGCTGATACTGTTTACATGAGAAGTATCAGAAATCTCTTGCTAGCACCAGCTAAACCTTTAATTCCTGAAAGCTAATTTTTTGTACTCTGGATTTACTAGTGAACTATATAACAGTCTTCTGAATGTAATATAGGTGGACTCAAAGAGGGAACAAACTTAATAATTTTTGCTTTAACATATTAATATTTTAACTCATTTGCTAAATCATATTACCTGTCTTCTCAGGTAGAAGTCACCTCCCTAGTCAGCTTCCTGCCCACTTTTTGAAAATGGTGGGCACTAAATGCGAAGGGGAATAGTAAAAGAACACAGACTGACATCACACTGATTGTTCTCACTTGCAGAGGAAAACACAAGTAATACTTAAAGATTGTCATGGGGGAGAGGTATGGTGTGAACAAATTCTCTCACAAAGCATTTTCAGCTAAATGATACTCCTCTTGATATTATACTAACTCATGCAGTCTAAAGTCCTGCTGGAAGAAAGAAATAACTAAACTACATTTAGCTTTTTAAAATCTTCCCCTTAACCCCATTCAATCAGTCCTCATTCCTTCAGGAATATATAAATTCCAAAATTTATGTAGTGTACAGTTTGACAAACAGCAACATCCACAGTTGGATACAGACAGCACCAGAAATCTAAGTGAAGCCTGCTATGCATTCCACCAGGACAAGTGTGTAGATCAGTATTTGTCTCTTGCAACATGAGAATGCCTAGGAGGTTTCCTGTATACATTTAATGAATGTAAACTGACATACAGAAGGCTTGTTTTCCCTAACTACTTTCTACAGACCACTTAGATACAGTCCAAGTAGAGATGAAAAACACAGGCCCAGATAGCAGACAATAGTGTATTTCATATACAACAGCAAAGTATTTACATAATAACCTTATATTCAATAAATTATAGATGAAAACCAACTAATATTTTAGCAAAGTGGAATCAGCAGAAAGGCAAGATGCATGGCCTACTGAGACCTGACTAGTGTGTGGCAAACTATTTAGGAAAAAAGGGCGCTCCCTGGTATCTGCTAGTTATGTTTGTGAAGGAAGCCTAAAAAGCCATTGAAGCATAACTAAGAATGGAAGATCTATGTACCTCATCAAATAAAGAGTATTCCTTTTCTAATCACAGAAAGTGGACTTTGACAAAAAGCATGGTCTGTTGAGAGATGAACATATGAAGAGCTCATATAAGGAACAGAACTTGGGCACAGAAAGGAAGGACTTCAGAAAGAAGAGACTGTTTTTACAGCCCCTAAAGTAAGTGCTCTGAAAAAAATATATGGGTGAGTGAAAAAGATGACAATCTACAAGAAACAAAAAGCATGAAAAGAATTATTATATATCAGCACAAAATTTGTCACACAAATAAGTCTACAAAACAGAAAACCTAATTTTGAATTGGTATGGTTTTGAACTGGAAAGAAATATTATTTTAGAATCATAATACAGTTCCAGTAAAGTGCAGTCTGTTCAGAGATCAGCTGCTTATAAGAATAGGAAATCGGCAAGAATTAATACCTTTAATAATGGTATATATCAATAATACGCGTTCTGTGATTCACTAATATTGTGGCTGGCTGCTCCCTGCCACAATGAAAACACTGTATAGGCAGCTTGCAGGACTGGAATAATTAAGGAAAACTTTTAGCAGTTATGGCCTGCATAGTGCCTGTGTTGTTAAAAGGTATTGTGTAAAGTTACACAAAAATCACAGCGAAAGAAAAGCCAAAATCATAATAGGTGACTACAGATCTAAAGATTATTATTCTGACATTGGCAAATACAAACACGTAAGTTATTTTTGTCATCTGGTTTGCCTTAATCAAGAGCTAAAAATTCATTTATAACACTGTACACAAATGCCATGTTTATATCGGTATCATATGCAGCATGCATGAAAAAGTATACATTAAAATGAAGAACAGCAATTCATGTAATAGTCAAAGACAACCAATAACAAAACCATGAAATTCCAGTTGTCAAACATAATTTACTATGTATATTTCTTCTCTTCTTTGTTAAAACAGTAATTATTAAAACTAAAGTGATATGAGTGAATGTTTATGACTTCTTATTAAAAACCCTGACTTAAAGCAGTGTTCATTTAAGCTTTAGGTTAAAGAAAATCATGTAGAGATCTCTGTGAGATGGCCTAGTGACTTTATATCCTCTTGTCAAACCTCAGTAGTTTTATTTGTAGTGATACATGCCGGAGAAGGTTGGAGGTTAAAGTTGATAGGGGGGCCAACAGGAAAGCCAACCAACTTCTTTCAGAAGATTACAACCTTTAACATATTAGGATCTGTTGGCAGTTACTGCTAACTTTTTAAGTCTACATTTGTGTACCCGTCTGTGAACTGATCACTAAGCTCCAGACCAACAGGATTTATAAAGCCCTCCCTCTCACTACTTTCCTTACATTATTCTTTCATAATTTTCAGTTTAAGTGATTATTTTAGTTTTTGGTATTATATTGATGTTTAGTGCTCATCATTAGTTTTCAGAAGAACGTTTACAGATAGATAAAATATTTTCCTCATTTTCTTCAGCCTGGTTTTCTCTCTCATTCTTAAAACTGAAGAAAACCAGAAAATCTAAATTAGGAAAACTAACATTAAATGTAATAGCAGCTATCTACTGGAATAAAGCTCTTCAGATTTCCCTTTCTCCCATTTATTTTGAACTCAATTCCTCTGTGACTTTTAAAAAAAAGTAATACAGAAAAAACTAACGATAAATAAAATAGCATAGAAACACTAAAGAGTTGACGTAAGAAGGGATCTTTAGAGATTGTCTAGTCCTCCTAGACAGGGTGAACTAGAGATGGTTGCTCAGGGCTTTGTCCAGTTGGGTTTTGAATAGGTACAAGGATGGAGACTGCACAACCTCTCTGGACAGACTGCTCCAGGGTTTGACAACTCTCACAATAAAAAAAGGTTTTTCTAATGTTTTAGTAGATTCTTCTGTATTTCAGTCTGTGTCTGTAGACTCCTGTCCCCTCCTCACTGGGCACTATTAAGAAGATCCTAGCCTCCATATTTTCACTCCTTCCTTTCAGGTATTTATGTACATTGGTAAGATCCCCCCCGATTCTGCTCTTTTCCATACTAAACAGCTGGAGCTCTCCCAGTCTCTCTTCATACTAAAAATAGTCCAATCCCTTCTTTGTCTCTGTGGTCCTTGTTTGGATTTGCTGCAAGTTTCTCTCAGTACAATCATGAATCTCATGCTCTATCTAATCACTTAATCCAAAGGACCAAATCATTACATAGATCAAAACTAGTACTGATGGTAGCTTTATTCTTACTTGCACCTAGGACAGCACACTTTTTTCCACTGATTTCAAACAGAACTAAATCTCTGCTGGACAGATCAGTAGATGCCCATGATGGCCACATGATGTACAAACGCAATGATGATTTCTTTAGTTATATGCATTTAGACAATAAATAACTTTTCTCATAATATATCTGAAACATTTAACTTGTAGGTGTACGGAAACCAGTCTACAGTTATACATTACTGCAAACCTAAAGCTTTGCATTTTAAAATGAGCAACTACTGCAGAAACTAACTCGACATGTAACACTATTGCTGCTGCATGAGACCAACATAACAGAAAAATCTATTATGCTTAACTTTTATATTTTATACAAAGGTAAATACACATCTAAATTAAATTTAATTTTTTTTGATGTGTCAGACTTGACTTTTAAGCTTCTTCCACTTCTCTGCTCCTTCTCTGAAACTCCAGAGAAGAATGTTTGGCAAAGCAAAGATTCTCTATTCCACATCTCATACCATTTAGCTGTTGCTACAATTTTAATTATGCAAAACTCAGTGGGCTCTAACAAAATCTGACTAGGTAATTAATACTCTAAAACAGACACTGTGAGCTACTGAACGCAACGCTGTACACAAATTTCCTCATGTCATAGGAAAGACTTATGAAGCACAGTGTATTTCTCCATAGGTAAAACAACATCCCATGATGTTAACAGCTTTTTTTTCATCTTCTCTGCAACTAACTAAAGTGTCTTAATATATTTTGTTCTTTAAAAAAGTAAATTTTTCTAGGAGTTTCAGTTCAGACACATTCACTCATGTATCACAGCAAAATGAGGGAGAGAATATTACAGAAGTACAAGAAATATATCAACAGCAAGGCACAATTTTTAACTATTATTTTATTGATATGCACAAAAAGTATTGCTAAGTAAAATAGTATTATAAGATTATAGCATTATGCTTAGATTTTGTATTTTAGTTACATCTATGAAATATACCTAAACTCATATACACATATATGTATTCTGAGGTCAGATCTACATTATGATGCAGACATTTTCTTGAGAATTGCACATGAAGGGGATTCTCCCACTGAGCCAATTCCATAGACCCAGCCTAAATCTGAGGTCTATTTAAGCCAAGGAGGGACCAGAGGCTGAGCAGGCTAAGCGTTCTAGTGCTATTACATCTTATTGGTCCCGTGGTGATTAAATAAAAAAAATAAATCTACAAGTAAGGGTATTAATTTTCAGAGCTCCACATGATGATTTTACAGAGAAGAGGCAGAAAAACAAAGGACACAAAAGACAGTATGGTGTGCTTTTACAACTGGGAAAGTCTTCTCCAAAACAGTGAGAACACAGACCATTCTCTCTGAACTTGTACCCCTGGACATTTTACAGAGAAGCATGATTTGAGTGGTAGTTTGACATGATTAGTGTATTTCCTAGAATCCTATCCTTTATCTTCTTAACACAGGCAAAAAACCTCTGGAACTTTATGTTGTTTTTATAACGTTTTATGCCAAAGCACAGACAGTACTTCTGGATTCTCTTCCTCTTCCTTGACATGCTATAAATGGTGATAAGAAAATGAGAATTATGAGAAGATCTGTTCTTAGGTTTATACTTTTGTTACAAGAATAGAGATTTTTTCCTAACAGAGCATATTCATATGTCTCTATCTGTAGTGTCTTTTACCTTGAGTTTTAAAAAAACCAGGTTTGACCTTGCAATATTTTTAATCAATATCAGGCTTTTAGTGGTAGTGAATTTCAAATATAGAAGCAACAAGTAATTTGTTTGAGAATACAAAAGAGATCAATGATGGATCAGATTCAGAGCTACATTTACAGCTACTATCGCTTACCCTGTCCATTGTCCAGAGGCAAATGCCTGACAGTTACTAAGAAACATTATGCATAACTGTGTAAATGAAGACCATTATTCTATCTTGGTCATCTTACTATTTGCATCATGAAAGCCTCAGCTTGTATTGAGGCTAGATGTGCTAACTATTAGGTAATTACATAAGGAGCTAGTCTGTCCTACCAGAAGATTAAGCTTTCGGTTCTCCAATTTAGATTACTTTAAAATTTAAATTACTTTAAAATCTTGCATTTTAAAGTAGTGAAATGATACAGAAAGTTTACTGGTTTTAATAAAGTATTATCATCAGTAAGAAGGGGTCTTCAGATATAGGAAATGTGATTTTTAACAAAAGAAAAATCCCATGAAAACGTAGAAATTACTGTGCCAAAATTAAAATACTGTATTTTTTACAGTTTTACTCAGTGAGAACTTAGTGCGTTTACCAAGTCTTTACTGATAAAGTCATCTTTAGTATGCAACAGTTATAAAATCCCAACTACACAAAACTGTAAGCAGAAAACAAATGACTAGCAGAAAAGGAAAGGAAGAAGACTTCACATTTGACTTGAGCTTCTACTGAACTTACAAACCCAAGAGAAGTGACTAAAACTAATGACTCTGCAGGAGACCATCAATTTCAGATTACAGAGTATCAGATAGTAGAGCATATTCTACAGAAACATTATACCACTTAATAGCCCTACCACACCAGGAGGGGTGAATGGAACGAAAGGGACACAACCAGTTGAAAACAGAAAAGAGTTTAATGACAGGATGATGTGAGGCACTTCTTTCTCAAAAACAGGGACACTATATACAGAAAGGTTGCCAAAGCTAACCATGCACATCTGTGGTATTTGGGGTAGTTCTGAGACCTCAAGCCTCAGGAAGCCCAGCAACGAAATAAAGTGAGGCATTTTTATGCAGAACAATGCCAGACATTTGTACATTTTCAGCAGTATCTTAGCTATCTTTCTCACATGGTCATTGCCCAGTGTATTTCACAGAAGTTATGCTATTAATCTGTACTCCAGTTCAAAGCATGTGAGCAAGCAGAAAACAAACGCTTACTTTTCTAAAAAGAAGAATCACCAACTCCAAGAACAGAGATGTTTTCTATTTCTATGATCAGTCAGTGACAAAGTGAACACTGATAAGAATTAACTATCCAAACTTAATTTACTAGAGGATATAGCAAGACCCTATACATTGAAGTCACATTTTCATTATGAAAAGCTTTATAATGTATTTGGGCCAGCAATTACAACTAAAAAACTGAGAGAATTTTAGCATTTGTTGAAAATGTAGTTTGGTGAAGTTGATCTATCTGTAAAAATCCTTGCTACGCGAAGACAACTTGCATACAGATTCATTTGGTATTTGGCTACAACAAATCAACCAGTCACTGCAATTGATGTGTATGCACCAGGGGGAGAGAAAACAACATACAAAAATATCCTCGGGAAAGCACGAGGCTAAGCAAGGGTGCAAACTACTCTAAAAAGACAGCAGTCAATGTTTATAAACCACTGCTGATCACATGCAACTTAAGTTGGTCCTAGTTTGCCAGAAGCGGTATAACTCAATAATGCAGAACAAGTGCTTAAATAAACTTTTCAACACACCATACAACCAAGAACATTACTAGCAAATCTGAATTTTTGTTCTGTGAGAAGAAAAAAGCAGAAATCAGAAATACACTTCAAAATGCATTTTCACAATATATTAGACAGACACCTGTGATGAGTAGGAACCTACAGACTGTATGAAATAGGCAACTGAACTTCTGTCAGTATGGCAGTTGTATTGTTCTGAGGGTAATCGTGAGAACACAATTTTAAATTGAGAAGCTAAGTGTTCACCTTGCACTTTTTAAAAACCACCCTTGTTAAAAGCTAACACTAAAAAACTCCAAATAGGTAAAATCACATACTTTAGAAAACATGAAATATCTCTAATATGCTATTCATAGCCTATATTTTAAAAGTGGAAGAACATATATAAACACACACAAAACAAAGCTATCACTGCTGTGTAGTCTGCAGAGTATTTTCAGTTATTTTTCCACATCCTTGGAAACATATGTTACACTTAATACAGTAGGATCCTGTAATTTTATAACATTTTGGATTTCTTTGAAATGAAAAGTCCATTTTATTGTTTTTTAATTAAATCTATTTCCCTGAAAGGTCTTCAAAGGCTCTAGAAACTACCTTGCATTTTATTATTGCTGACAGTTATCTAAACCACGCTTGAATGCCCTCTTTATCCTTTAGTGAACAATTGAAAGATCATATGCTAAAAAGACTTGTGCTTTCTCTTCTTCTAGCCCTATAATTAAGGCATTTTAATACATTTTTTTCATAGTCATTAAGAGAGCACAATGTTAAAAATTAATGAAATGAGACAATTTTGAGTTTAACAACCATAAATACATACAACATAAATTTGTCTCAATTGTAGATATGAAAAAAAGCCTTCTTGAAATCACATGGTGAGATTACCAAATTGTCAAGATTTTGCCTTTGCTGTCTAAGAGTATTTGAATGATGTATGGTAGCCTGACAATACTACAGTGTTGTTACGTACAAGAGAGGTAAACACTTCTGTTGAACATTCAAATTTCACTAGGTTTTTGTTTACCTTATACAGACACCCATAAAAAAAATGTGGTATTGCTGGGTGCTGATGAAATGAGAGAGCAAAGAGAAGAGAGGAAGCAAGACAAAGGCATATGAAGGGAAAAATGATCATAAGTCAATTGCAAAAAACCTGACATGTAATGAAAAATACCACTATAATAACACCCACTTACAGCAGTACTTTAATAATGCTTATAACAGAACAAACAAGATTTTAATTTGGATTTTTTTATAAGAGAGATCACTATATTAATGTATCACATATTTTTGCAACAGACACAGTAATAAGTGGGTTTCTTTTGTTACACAGTGAAAGGATGTTTCTAAGTACATCATCATCACTTCTATATACACCAATTAAATATATGGTGCAACTGTACTATAGTCACATTATTACTATTTCCAAAAGGTATTACAAATGAGCAAATTATGCAGCTTATCTTTTAAAACTAAGTTAAGTTTTTCAAGGTGTAAGTTCTTTATGCTTTCTCATCTAAATTCGAAAAGATGCAGTGCACAAGAAAGCAAGAAGAGATTTTTTTTTTCCCTTAAGAAAGAAAAGATAGGGGAAAAAAAAGAGAAGTTGTTCTCCAGGAGATTTTTTTAGGGTTGTCAGACTGTTATATTACAAACAACCTTATTAGTCCTTTATAATTACAATAGGTACCTCTGGACAAGATCGAGCAGACATGACAAATGCTTCCGACTTCTTTTTAAATCGAACCTGGAAGGTCATCGCTGAACAAACAGAATGCTATACAGTTGGGGCCATAAATTGTGAAAGCTAACAAAAAGGTAAGTTTTTTAATATAAAAAATTAAAATTATTCTGTTCAGGCTATTCTGCATAAGATCAAGAAATAGGAGGATGGAGTAGTTTAAAAAGGATAAGTAGATAGAGAAAAAGAAATCCTTACAAACTTTATTAATCACACTTTTTTTTTTTGGCAGCTGAACCTGTATTTTAGTATTAATGCAATGTCTGTAGTTGTTTTACTTTAAAAATATGTCTTGAAGATAATTCCCTAATGAGTATTTATTCATGTTTGCAGTGTGGACAGTCAGTCTCAAATATATAGTATTTGCTTGCTGCTATCCTCATATCAAAGACATGCATTTTTCCTAACATTTTTATTTTGTTTTAGGATCATTTAACAGTACTGGTAGTTTTGGATTAAATTTGATTTGCATGAAGATAAACAGTAACTTAAGTGACTGGAACTGGAAACCGATTGATGGATTTGCTTTTAAATCTCATATTTCAGTTTGGAGAGGAAATGTAAGGATTAAATTAGAAAGTTGTAAACCCTTGATGAGACTTAGTGGTATAGAACAGAGGAAAATGAAACCTTCAGTTATTTTCCTTACAGTTAGGCTGAATGAAATTGTAAATCAACAAAAGATTTGGACAGCATTCAAATCAGCAGCTTTACCTAATAAAAGTTCTAACAGAGCACTGAGCATACCATTTGAAATAAATATGAAATAAATACAAAATATGAATGACTTTAAAAAGAACCATATGAGAAGCAAAACAGTAAAATCACAAAAATTTGAGCAAAAGAAATTTAAACTGATACGTATGATGGGCAATTAACTACCTATTTTGACAATTCTAAGTGGTCAAGTTTTTAAAGTATGACACAGAAACCTTAACCTATCTATATATGACTGATAAATGAGGCATTTTGTGTCATTACATTCCCATAAATCACCTTCTTTAACTGCTGATGGCTTTTATCAGGTCTAACCTTTTCAAGCTTCTATCAGAGTGCTAACATTTTCAACTTTGACACATATGCAGTTTACAAATTCTGCAGCTGATTAACTCTGAACAGAAGCTCACTGCCATGATTGTCTTCTTCAAGTTGGGTTACAGCTTCAGTGTCTCAAAGACTCACAGGTATCCTTCGTATGCCAGAAAATCTCACTTCATTTGTTGGGCTGTGTTGTGTCCTTTGCAAAAGACGCAAAATATTTCTCCTTTTGAAACAAATAAATGAGACTAGACTTTCAAAACTATTCTTCTATGGAGAGCTTGAAATAGATATAATTTTCATTATTTTAAAATAAATGGCACTTTCCAAATAAAGAGATATAAATAATGTGACCAGTTTTACATGACTTTATAACTTAAACAAGCTTGGAATCAAATCAACTGGACTATACAAAAAATGTTGTGGTCAAATTTCTGAGGTAAGTAACAATAAAAGTTGAAAAAATCCTAAATATTGCAGTGTCTTGTATATATGATACTACCAAATATTGCAATTATAAACTCATCACGGGCCCTTAAATAATTTTGTGGGATCCCCCACTAAAGTCCTCTCTGAACTATTTTGTATATTTCAGAGATTATAAATTGCAAATGGTGAATTTCAAAGACTCAATTTCAGCATTTCAGCACTTGGAACATGAAATTAATTCAACCATGATATACTTGGAACACAATAAATAAAGAAGCAGAAAAGAAATACAGGAAAAAATATTTTGTGTAAGTGAGCCCAGAGATTTCGAGCAACAGTTGCTTTCTGTAGGAATTAAAATGAAATTGCCTATTTTCCTGACACATTCAATTTTTGCTACAAACAGACAAAGAAACAGTTGACACAATCTGATCTAGGTGTCTGTCTTCTAAAACATTTTAACTTACTGTACTATTCCAACAATAAGAAGCCAGCCATATGGTAGCTCTTTCTGCCCTAGTAGCATCAAGACATAGTAAGAATGGCAGCAAAGCTTTAGACTGAACACTCATATTTTCACTAGTTTTTAAACTTTAAAGTGTGCAGAATATAATTTGAGATTTATTTAATCTATTGAAACAAGCAGGGAATCATTCACTGAAACGAATTCGTAAGATGTAATTGATCTAGACACTGAAACAAAGCCCAGGTTTAAAGAGATACTGTCTTTAATAATATTAGTCAGACTGAAGAAAATTTCATGTTGGTTGTGTGACCACTGGAAGCCTGGTACTTCAGATGTTATTAGTTTTGATAAGAGATAACTAGACATCAGACCTAAATAATGAAACATGAGGAGACAGTCTTGGAACATGTAAATAGGAATGTCCACAGATGCTCTCATGCAGCTGATTGTCTCTTGTTGATAAACAATCCATCTTAGAAAAACAGTGGATAAAAAAAATTTTTCAGCATCACAACTAAATCAGTCTTGTAGTGTCAATATTTAAGGCCCACCTGTAAAAAATTAAAAGTGCTTTATTTCACTAATAATGTCACACATCAGAGAAGCTGTGCTGTTACACTTTGACAATTCAGATTTAAATCTTGGAATGTCTGTAAGTATTCATGACAAAGGCACATTTATCATTTAAAACAAAAAGACATGATTTCTTGATGCTCATATAAAAGACTAGTGATGGATGAGAGCATGCTAATAAAATGACAAGAGGGGACACAGATGCTTACTATTTTGATTAGGAGAGGGTAATGAAGATCTCTTTCCTAAATATATACGTGTTTATAACACACTGTGTACACAGGAGCTTGATCTGTTCTCTAGCAGAAATGTTACAAATGCTAAGTAGAATAACTGCCAATTTACTTAAGGTCAGTGGAAGCCACATACAGTAAGGAAAATCAAACACTGACTTTGATCAATTCTAGTTAATTGTTTATGAATTTGTATACTCAGGAGCAATTTTAGCTTTCTCATATTACAACTCCCCAAGTAATGAAAGAGAATAATTTAACCTTTTTTTTGTAATTTGTTTCCTACTGCCTTAGCTCTAGGTTTAAATTATACTTCTGTAAAATTACCCTTATATAATTTAAAATTGTATGATATCAATGTAAATATTACTGAAAACAAAAATGTAGACAGTTTCAGTGGGATGCAATATTTCAAGATAAATGTTGAACTTCAGAGCCAAATTTTATTGTAAGCTTTTACACTTTTGATACTCAGGTAATCTTTGCTCAGTGACTTGCTTTAAGCATAACCAAACAGAATCAAACTAATTATGCATGTTTAGCAAGAACTATTAAACATCAAGAACTCTGCTTACTTAGCATGAGAGTCACAATCACTGCCAGTGAGACAGTCAACAAAGTTTGTTAACTTTGTAGATCCGTATGTAGAGGCAAGGTCCAACGAGGCCCAGTGAGACTTTCACAAAGTATCGTCAAATGATGGTAACGTGCAACTTCTTGAAATACATCTTTCTCATTCTCCTTTAAGCAGGTATTAATTATAAAGCAAATCCCTCAGATACTTTTCCATTAAAATTCTGCAATTAGTAAGTGACTTTTTGATATCCTCAAGAAAGTACCTTGGTCACTCCAGGTCTGAACAGAGAAAGAAAAGCCCCTTTGCTAACTGGAGAACCATTCATCAAACATACTTGTTTACACCTTGCTGTAGTTATGAAACAAGCAAAGTACTAAAAAATGAAAATAAATTTAAAAAATTAGTCCATATGGCATAGTTTTCAAGAATTTACAAGAAGGAAAATTTTATAATCTATACAAAACTATGTAATTGAACATAAACTGGTGACACCAAGGTGAAAAAAATACATTTGAATTAAAAATACTCTTAATGCAATGATATTTTTCTTATTGATAAAATAATTTTTACCTGACCAGAAATTCACTTGAAGTGAAGAATGATATAATGTCCATTTGAACTGTAACGTTTAAAAAAATACACCAACACCGACATTCATTTTGCTCTGCTATTCAGAAGCTCTAGTACAACACACCCTAGTAAGATGATGTGCTTAATGCAACTTATCCAAATACAGAGTGCCTACATTAATGCAAGATTGGTGACATAGGGAAGCAGATTCTTGTGCTCTGGAAACACAAACCCATATTGTACTATTGCTTGGAATAAACAAAATGTATGCATTTCAATACATATATTTCAGTCTCACCTTTAATCAAAAGAAACTGCTCTCAGAGAGGCTGAATAGTAACTTGGTACTCCATTGTGATGCTGTATTTCTTTTTGCCTAAGCCAAGATTTCCTAGACACAAGGAATTTGTGCAACTGTATGGAAATGTGATTCCTGTCCATTAACTGCCCAGGGACTATTGAATCTACTGATTTTATGCCTCAAATTTCTTAGACTGTGAACTAACCTCACTAGTCTCATGCTTTTAAGTGCTTTATTTATCTGTAATCAGTTACTGACATTGTTTACTTTCTTTCCTTATAGTAGTACATATAGTTTTGTACTCTCTATATAGTAATTTATCATTTAATATATTGAAGGTTGCTTAAGACAAACAAAATTCCTGTCTCTTGGACCTTTTTTGAAAAATTCACTGGATGCCCAATATATATAATATTCAATAGCATGTGAGAATAATTTTTATGCAACTCTGATAGTTAGAAAGATAGATAACTCGATTATTAGATCATCTATCAAAATATTCAGATGTATAAGAGGCTACTAAAAAGATTGATGACTGAGAAAGTCCACTGATTCTCTAGCCATCATATTCACACATTTGGCTAGACAACATTTTTCGCTGCCTTCACAAGCAAGCTTCATTACCCATCACTCCACTGAAAAGAGTTTATTATGAGGCTGCCATCTTGGCAAGACTATTATTTAGATGATAAATGTTGGGGGAAAAAGTGGGCCTAGACTTTTTTTAACATGAGCTTTTTGACAGATAAAACAAACAGCATCTACATTTCTAATTAACTTAAATTTGGCATATACAAATACAGGTCAGTAAAGCTATGATATGCTACTAGATTATCTTCTGTCTGCATCTTACCCTTAATTTGCAAAATGTAAATTAACTAATTAGAAGAAAAGCAGAATTATTTGTGACAAAATGCTGCTTCTACATTTTTTGCTTTGTGACATTTATGATCAACTGTAGTCCTTCATTCTAACTTCTAATAGATGGATAATTATGTTCATACTAATTTATTAGGCCTTTAGCATTTTAACCCAAATGAAAACTTGAGATTTCTGAAGGCAAGGAAGCACAACAAACTGTAACATGCAGCTAAATGACATACTTGCCAGCTTTACTATATTTACAATATTAAGCTGTTAACATGCATACATCACATGGAGGTACCACTTTCAATTTTCAAGTACCTGACTCAAAGGAAAATCTCTGTTCTTAAAGTTTCCTCAAAATCTCTGTAGCCTTTCTGCACATGATGCATATATGCTTTGTTCATTAGTACTAACAGTTCAATTTCACTTTATACTCCTACTCCCCTCCTCAATTGTCATTTGAAATGGATTAGACTAGCACCTACAGAGTTACAAGAAGGAAGGGGGAGTTGCTCATTCTTGAGTTTCAGCCCAGCAGCTTGACCTTGTTAATTAAAAAATACATGATATCATAGTTTACAGGAAGGGATTCTTTTTGCTTTGGTTTGGTTTTAACTATTAGTAGGTAGATAAAAACTCAACACTATGAAATACATTGAAATTGTCAGATGTAAATGTCAATTAAAAATTACAAGGAATTCTGAAAGGTAAGGTCTGTGGGGGGTTGACATTCTTTGACATAGTGGAGTGTCTGCAACCAGGCCTTTGGCAAGCATAGCAGGATCTCTGCTGTCAGCTCTTATCGTACATAAACTTAGATGCTTGTCTAATCTAAATGAGAAATACCAAGAAAATTGGAGCTGAAGCCTTGCAGTAATGTGGAAGGAAGCTAAAAATGTTCTATCTACACTACATGAGTCTCCTGTGACATGAGAATCTTTAAAACAGTACAGAAAAATATCAGGGAAAAATAATTTAAACAAAGATATATACTGCTTCATTGACTATTTTTTAAGTTCAGAATGTAACCATCAAGCAGTGAAAGAGGTTTATGCAATAGAATTAAATTATAATAAAAATCCCAGTTTCATGTCCGTATTAAATACAGTATCTAAGGAGAAAAATAAATGAAAATACATACTTAATTAATATCAATCATTCAAATATAAACGTTAATATGAATATAATGTGTTCTGTTCTTTCTTTGCTTTGACAAAAACTAGTTTTGATACAAAAATCAAACAACCTACAATGTTGAGGAAAACAATGAACATTATAGCAATGCTAGGGCATAAGTCATGGTCTCAATGAAAATGTCTTCATGATTTTTTATTCAACCACACTGTTAAAGACAGCATGACTGGTAAAATCTAAAAACATTACTTTTGAGCTAGAGTAAAAAAATATATTTTTCATAAACTACATGTTGATTTTTATACTTTTCATGTGTCATTAAATGAATATAAAAAAATGTCAAATGCTTTTGGAAATCAGCTAAATGTATCTAGAACATTTGTGAAGTGCAGAGGTATGCCTATATATGTGTGCATTGGGTCTGGCTGAGATGGTGTTCATTTCCCCATTGTAGTCTTTACAATGCTGTGCTTTGCATTGGTAGCTAGAAGGGTGTTGATAACACACCAGTGTTTTGGCTCCTGCTGAGCACAGCACCAACACTGTAACATTCCTTCCTCAGTTGAGGGCAAGATTCTGGGAGGGGACCCAAGCAGGCCAGCTGACCCAAACTGACCAAAGGGATACTCCAGACCATATCATGTCAGCTCAGGTATAAAAGCTAAGGCAAGGAGCAGGAAGGCAGGCATTCCTTGTCTCCAATGGCTGCCTGCTGAGGAACCGTCACACACCGAAGCCCTGCTTCTCGGGAGTGGCCGACCATTGCTGCTCTCAGGAAGTAGAGAATAAACCCTGCTTAAATCTTTTGCTTTGCTTTTGCACGCACAAGCTTTTGCTTTGCTTCTGCTTTAATAAACTCCCTTACCCCAACCCATAAGTTGTTTTCGATCTTACTCTCTCCCGTGTCTGGCTGGGAAGGGGAGTGAGAGAGCGGCTGGGTGGGCACGTGGCATCCTGCCAAGGTCAAGCCACCACAGTGTGTATATATGTATTTATGTCTGAGTGTACACATGTATCTGTTTATCTTGCAGAAGAACACAGAACTTTACCATCTTCACAAAGTAAACTACTACATCAGTAAACTAGTAGAAAACAGCACTCTTCACTGCTTTTGGTTCTCTTCTTGTCTACTAAGGTTAGCAAGTTGGCATAATAATTCACTTTTAAAAAAGTGAATTACTTTTGAAGAAACTAATACATAGTCCTAAGTGGTAAAAATCATCATAACTCTCTCTTCTACTTACATCTATCTTTTATTAAAAATAATTTACTAATTCAAGTGGAGCCAGGACAGAGAGAAAAAGGAGCAAATCAAAACCCTGTATGTGTGAAAATCCACAAGTATTAGATAGTTAAACAAATCCTAAGTCTCTCAGTATTGCAGTAACATCAAAACCTTTCACTGTTGCACCAGTGTGTCAAAATATGTCAACAAACCATCATACTGCTAGAAGAAGAATGACCTTTCAGTTCTTTATGTTTGGGCTGCCAATGAAGCTTTGGATACTGGGTATGCATGAACGGTTTTCCTAGCCACTTGACAAATGCAACTCCCAAGGTTTCCTCCAAGTTTAGTTGTTACACTGGCTTTCAACTCACCAGTACAACTTTTTAAACCATCTGCAATTGAAGAACACTGAACTTGTTAATAGAACAGAGATCCATAAACCCACAGCATAAATCCCTCTTCCCCTGCCACCTACAATCAGACAACAATTATTACTTCAGTCTTCACAGTAACATGTCAAACCATTTTAAAGACTTGAACAGCAAAAAATGTCTATCATCTGATGTTCTAATTCCGCCCTTGCTCATATATAACTCATAGTCAACTGCAAATGAATTTGAATTCTCTTCCCAAAAAACCCAAGAACACATCATCTGTGATTGTGACTGAAATATAATGTTTTGCATCATTTCTATTTGCACTTATTTGAAATAAATACCCTTTTTAATCTACAGGAGTCTATGATGATTTTACTATGACTGTTAGTTTTAAACTAAAGTCTCAAGATCAGACATAATGTATTACTTAACAAGACAATGAATCATGAATTTAGGCTTCCAAAAAGTGTGATTACTATTTTAAAATCACTTATGGGAAACTTGCTTTTATTTATTTTTTCAAAAAAGGAGAAGCACAGGACTAACAACATTTAGAATGCAAGCAAATGAGGGAAGGATTTTACTGCAGAGATGACTTACCATTTTTATTCAAAGAGAAGATGAAATGCTTCTCTTTCACTATGTGAAATTGCCTTTAATATCAATGTCAAATATGACATTTTCCTACGGTCTTCCTCACATATAGTAAAGTTTCTTTAGCTAATAACGACGTCAAGCTTTCTCCTGGGACTCTCTAGAAATTACATTCCAGAATGTACATATGTCTTAGCCATGCTTGCAGAAGATAGAAAATGTAAATTGCTATATTTGAGTTTATATCTTCTTATAGCAAGTCACTGACAGTGCACCCACTAATTACTATTTGAACTGAGTGTTGCTGATCTCTATATCCTTCTTAGAAAACAGCAGTTGTGCCTATCAGCTCTGACTAACAGACTTTTACAGCCAGGACTCCAAGTTAGAAAAAAAATAAAAAATTAGACACTACAGGAAAAAAAAAAAAAAGGAACAACAACATTCATCTAAACCCTAAAATAATTTACAATATGTTCATAGACCCTGTTTTAAAGTGCAATCTGCGTAACTTCCTGTTCATGCTCTCCAAATTACCTTTGGTCACACTGGCTATTCAACAGTTTTTATTCTCATAGTTACAAGAAATACACCAATGTAGGCCAGTGAACAATGAAAAGTATGGTATCTACTACATGTGCACAAAGCAATTATATTTTGCACATGTAGTTGTTTTCCTTACCCAGTGGCACTGAAAGCTATAGCCTGCTGAGTAGATGCCACCAAACAAACATAAGGAGGGAAGGGATTCTGTAAGTACATGAAACATTTCAAGTTTTTCCAGTATGTACAAGAGCTTTTTTTTCTAAAACATCACTCTGTAAAATCAGTCTGGGAATATGCAAGACCAAATTTGTCTTTTTCCTGTTTCTTTATTATTAAAAAAATCTCAAATATCTAAAGAGCATCTTAAATTACAACTGTGCATATCCACTGACAAGGTACACTTTGTACATTTTTAATGTGAAGCTTAATTTGAAGATGAGGTTGCAGTGCACCACTGCAACTGAAAATTGCTTAACAATACCATTGATGTATGAGCCATAAAAACCCTTGCTAAGCTGTCCCTGCAGAACTCAGAGTAATAAAAAGGTGTTCTTTTGCACTGAGGTGAACAGACATGGTTGACTGCATCTAGGGAGCTGTTCTGTTAAATGAGAAAGTGCCATTTCTTTCCTGTCAGTACAGACCAATTTAAGACACTCACAGATTTAGTTAGCACAGAGTACAGGATTTAATGAAATACACACATAACAGTAAACAAACCACAGCTATGTTCAAAGCTTTCAGTCACATTCTGAGTAGAATTCATCTTACATCTGTGACATACGGGAAAAGAATCCAGAAACTTTTCCAGTCTGACTCCTCATTTTTAGAGAAGCAATAAAAAAGCTGAATGGAAAAACCTAAAATCTCTCATTCCTTTCAAAGTATCTAATTTGTATTTCTATCCACATCTAACAGGTGATGTTACAGATTTTCTCTTCAATTTCATTTCTGCTCTAAGTTCAACCAATGGATCAGGTTTACAACACCCTAAACTATCAGCTGAGTGTCATGATATCTCTATTGTGAACTGATGCTGCTTCTCCAAATGATTTCTCTGTTCAGAGGAAGGGAGACACAAAGATATGGTGAATTGACTGGGAAGCTGGTTCTCACTTGAGAGATAGGCTGATTAAATAACCCAAAATTAATTCACATTTTGGACAGCTACACCTGTGTCCTTTTACATAAATAGTTTCAGAGACCAACGAAAGTTAACTGTCTAACCTATTTGCAACCTAATCTGTCAACGTGTGTTCATTAACTCAACTGTCATTATATTAGAAGCTACAGTAACTCAGAGCTCATTTCACTTGGTCAGTTTGGCCAAGTGGTAGCAAAATTAAGACTAATAGGATTTGTTCTTTAAAGAAAGGCCAAAGAAATCTGCCTAATTTCCATGGTTAACCTATCACTAAATTTTAGATTTAGGGTGTAACAAATCTCACTAAAGAGAGCTCTAGTTTCCCTTATATGAATGTAAAGTCATTATACGTAAGAAGCAACAATTTTTGTACTTCTTTTTAATATGAACACTATAACAGATTTGGCAAAATCTCAAAACTACTTTCAAAATGTTTTATTGATCCACATATAATTTCAGTCTAGCTTTTGCAACATTAAAGATACTTGACTAACAGCTCAGTGAGAAAATGAGAAAATATTCCATTTTTGAAGTTGAATTATTAATTAGTACATGTTGAAATTAAATTGAAGTTAGCTACATCTTGGTTTATTGATAAAAGTGTAAGAGAAATTTCCTTTGGGAATGTCAGATTCAAATGATACACTTTATTCTCAAATGTTTTACACATTTTTATAGCTCAAATCAAAATGTGGATAGACACTTCGGCACAAAAAAAAGAAAGAAACTTCAACTTTGCAATGGCAATTTTATTGCGAACAACAAATGGATCAGTGCCTTCATCCTACTTGTCTACTCAACTTTCACCCCATCTCAACTTATTAAGTATCTCTATGCTCATGTTATCTATTTAAAATTCACTTCTTGGAACTGCTTTTCTCTGATACCATCATGGATTCCTTCAAACACATCCTTTATACTCAGAAAGTATTCCAGCCAATACATCTAATGGCCACCTCCTGGCCTGAGCTGCTCCATTTCATTTACACTGATGTGCAGTTCAGCACCAATTGCATAAGCATCTTTCCTGCCATTCTCACCATTTGCCTAGATATTGTATATACTCAAATTTCTTTCAAAGTTTTATATTCTGTTTATATGTGTCACAATTTATTTTCTACAACTTCCCTTAGTATCTTCATCCAACAACTGACAGCCTTCCTGAGCTTCCCATTGCCTTGATTCAAGTTTTCCAAGTCACTGATTTCTGGGACTGTCAAATAAGAGCGTGTCCTTATGTCAATCAAGAATGTTGCTGCAGAGCATAATTCCAAACTTTGATGATGTTGTTCTCAAGATTTGGTTTCCCTTTCTCTGATGCCTTCTATGGAATCTGCTTTTAAAGTATTTCCGAAGGTAATGCTAGCTATTTTCACCTTGACATTTCTCATTTTCAGCTGAAATACTAATGGTGAACAGACTAGACTCTGATGTTGGAGCACACTCCCTTTTTGGTGCATGTTCATATGTTTGTGCCATGTTCTCCAGTATCCCTCAGATGGTCTCTTGTTAACACTGAGCAACTTCTAAATTTATGCTTTAAAAAATCCTTTATTAAAACTTTCATTTATCTCACTTACTATCTTGCTTAGGGTTCTACCACACACAAAAATGGCATTGGAGATAAAGCACTGTGCTTAAGATTTTTTTTGGAAAGAAATCCTCCAGTGAGGGGGTATGTAGGACCATGGAAAGATATACAAATATACACAGCACTGACTTTTAGAAGAATAAAGCGGAAGTATTTTAACCATCTTTAAAAGAAAAAATCTTTATACCAATACCATCAACATGTTTCAAACTTCCGTCTAGCATAACTTATTTACCTCCTTACATTCCTGCAAATACTTACTAAATTTTTAACTTGAAGATAATTGTTATTCCTGCTTCAAATGTAGATAATATACAAAAGAAATACTTTATTAAAAAAAACCCCAGTGAAACAGTATTGTCCCAGATACAATGACAATAAGCAATAAAGTTCTTCACACACAAAGCCCACTTGGTTAGACTGCAAAGATTTTTAAACAAATTTGTCATCTTGCATGTATTCCAAAACTTTACAGCAAAATCTTCTTTCAGAGTCAGGTACTAAAAAATTGACATATAACTTCTGTACCGAAGTAACTTACTCTGTCATGTAGCATCACTGTAAAATCACCAGATGTATCTGCTGCATGTTAACAATTAGGATATGAATTTTTCACAAATATTTCATAATTCCAATTTGACATGTTAAGTAATGACATTCAAAATGTCAGACTAGTAACATGTATTTTGTCCGCATGGCTTAATACCAGAGTCACTACTGCTTTATCCAGTAACTTCTTTTTAAAATGTAATCCTATTTATCTGTAAGGAAAAAATAATAGAAATATACCTGTTCCAGTAGCTCCAAAACTGGTCCTGCAAATAGGCTTGGTGGCTACTTTCATCACCAAATGAGGCTTTGCTCTCTATCCAGTGAATTATGTGTCCTTCCACAGCTAGGGTGACAGCAAAAAAGAAACTGAACTCTGAAAATCAAACTCAACAGCCTATAAGACTGTGTTTGTGAATATCCTATTTACTCCACAATCTATCACATAATTCATGCTTGCAACAGTTACATATTTGTAAAAATTATCTTTCAAATATGCACAAAAAGGACATTTAAAAAACTTATCAGAAAATAACAGATATTTATATCAATTTCAGTTTAATTACATCCTGTTCTAGATATTTGCATTTATTCTAACACAAAAAGAAAAAGAGATCAGCCTAAGAAGCATGTTAATGGTGAATCTTATCAATGAATAAAACTTTCTGAAGGGTAGGTGGTAAAAAGAGGGAGACAGGCTCTTTTCAGTGGTGCCAAGTGACAGGACCAAAAGCAACGGGCACCGAAACACAGGAGGTTCCATTTGAACATTAGCAACCACTTTTTCATTGTGAGGGTGACTGAGCATGGGCAAATGTTGCCCAGAGAGGTTGTGGATTCTCCCTGCTTGACATTCAACAACTGTCTGGACACTGTGTTCGGCTAACAGCTCCAGGTGAACCTATTTGAGCAACTAGCCACCAGCCTCAGCCATTCTGTAATTCTGAAAGTTCACAATTTTCCCTGCTAACTTTAGACCTTGCAAAAACCAACAGTTCCCTCATCCCCTCAAGTCCTTGAAGCTTCCTGAGATTCTTCACAGTAATTATGGAAGTGAAGGGGTAGAAATTAACTGAAAACTCTCCACATGTGGCTTGACATGAGTGAACCACAGTAGGATGCCAAACCTCCCTGTTTCAAATATGGAGTCCTTTAGTTACAAAGGTATTTTCTGTTTTGTTATTAACATCACCACCATTTTTGTTTTTTGGATTAGGTATACATGATTAGGTATACAAACACCACTAAGCTAAGGAAAGTCTTTAAAACCTTTTCAGAAGACTCTCATATACACAGTTGTTCGCTGGATAACAGGTGATTGGGCTGAAAGATGGTATTTCAAGCAGTTCTGTGTAGTGATGCATTTTATAGCACACACTCCATTCCTTATACTAGTGTACAAATCAGTTATCTCAGTAAGAATTTCAGTAATTGTCAATATGAAGAAAAAAAACTAGTCATGTATATGACTTTCACACAGTACTTTCAGCCTTTTTACTTTCTCTGACAGACAGAAAAGTAGATCTGCAGTAGATCTATGCAGTAGATCTGCATAGATGGGTGCTGCATTCTACGGAGGCAAAGCAGAAGTCTTTTAGCACAAAAGCCAATTTACAAAAGGTGATTAATAATCCTTTACATTTGGACAATTTGGATGTTCTTTCTTCTGTGGCCCAGTGACAAGGTCATCTGGTTACCTTCTCATATGACCTCAGGACCAGAAAAGGTGGATGAACTTTATGACCTTTATCCCTACTTTTATTCTTTATTCTTTCTTGCTATTCAGGCTTTTAAAAAACAGTGAAGAACTGCAGAGTTGTATCTGGATCCAAAGTGATGGCAAAAAGAATAACTGCACCATGACAAACCTTTATACAATGACCTGTAGGTGTAATAGTAATACTCTTAAGACTGCTTTGAACTGATTTGGTCTAGGAGTAAAAGACAATTACAGGCATTTCAGAGTTTAGTTCAGAAAGATAGTGGGTAGAGTACATCAGAGGGAGCAGGGATTTGGAGGTTCTTGTTGTTGTTTTTTCCTTTTTTGATAATGAGATTAAAAACATGCAGAGACTAAAGAGGAAACACTGGGTAACACTACTTACGATCAAATCTCTCTGAACCAAACTAGGAAGTTCTTAAAATTATTGGGTAACTCCTGAAGAGATTAATTTGTAGTATCCTAGATTATGCTTCACTTAAGTAGCCATAATATTTTAGCATGAACTCTTCTACACAAAACAAAATTATAAAAGTTCTTTTAAAAGACTTACCTACTGGTACTTCTAAAATAAAGTCTGGTGTTTTGTCATAACCCTTTGCACGAAGCTGATCTTCAGCTGTACATACAGAATAAGAACTACTGTTTATAAAACTATTCCATTAAGTAGACAGCAGCATAATTAATTTTATTTTAAATAAGAGTGCAAGAATTACTAATGCAGTCATACATATCTTTCTTATGCATGCAATGCTGTGTCAAATTAAATGAACCTTTGTAGAAAACCTGAAGCATGGATATAAAAATGCTTCTTTGTCATCCCTGCATTTTTATGTCTTCATTATAAACATCATTAATTCAAGCTGTCATACAGTATTTTATAACCTCCAAATATTCAAAGTAAAGAGGTATATTCGCTGATTGAAAGAAGAGCCTCTCCACCTTCGGATGCGTAAAGATTAATCCTACCAACACCACAAATGTAGATATACTGTAGCTGTCTTCTTGGTTTTATTTTTAATGTTAGCATAAAGTTGTTTAAAAAAAGGTATGAAAATCCTTCTCTCCCAGGAATTTATTAAAGTAGAGAGGAGCCATAATTTTAGTTTCTCTTGTATTCTGGATTCTATAGAATTTATCCAATTTCAGAACATACAAAGATTTAGAAATTCTGCTAACATTAATCATACAACTCTATTACTTACAGATATTAGAGCTGAATATTTCAAGAAGTAATAATGAGCAAAATAAAATTGCAAAAGACAAAGGGTGCTCCTTTCAAAAAAAAAAGAAAAACAGGCAAAAAAAGCCCAAGCAAGCCCTTAATATTTTTAAACTATTATCCTTCATTTCTGATACCATTACATTGGTATTTCTGAAACACCATTTCTCCATTAGAATTTGGAGTGACCTGGTCATTCAATTCCAGGCATGGCTTTCTGTCTTCACCCAGGCTTAACTAATGGCACTACCTAGTAACAAGTAAGGCTGTGTAGCCCCTTAACACCTACTGGGCTGTTGACATTGTCATGCATCCCATTCGCCTTTCTACATCACCTTTGATTAAAATTAATGGCCCATTCTCACTGTTGGGTAGCTTATTTCCAATCCATTTATCAGGTTAGGACAGTAGTTTCATGGCCAATGTTCAGAACTCAGTTTTTGAATACTTTGTGCATATCCTGAAAGGTCAGCAGTTTGAGTCCAAGTAACATTTTAATGACAAGAAAAACATAGAGTCTTAGAAATCAAAATATTGTAAAAGTGCCAAAAGCAAACTCTCTCATTCTTTTTATTGAAGAATATAAGTCTGAAGTATTATTTCATATAGTGAACTCATTCTGAAAGTGGGACAGGAGTAAATTTGGAAAGCTGTACATTCACTTCTCTGTAAACTGCAATAGCTGTTTATTCTTTTTGAGAGTTGTACTATTTTTTTTTAATTTTGAGAGCATTTCTTCACTATAAATAGACTATATAGTAAATACAAGCCTTTGCAATGCAATACTTCATTATATCACCCAATCAGGTAATGACAAGCATTTCTAGGATTTGGAGACAGAGTTGGTTGTTGGCTATTTTTTCAAACTAAGATTGTCACATATACAGATAAATGCTGTTAAGAATAAGAAGGTTCTAATTTAACAGAACCCATGAATAGAGAGTTTTATGCCATAACATAAAAATGAATTAATGTTCTACGTAATGTCTCGATCTTGATTAAAAAAAATCCAGTTTCATCCAACTCTATTTAACTGTAACCTGCTCTTGTTTAAAACGATCTAGAATAGACAATAGGATGTCTCAGCTGAAATGTTCATCATTCAAGAGCAACAGCATTAGAAAGGTCAGTCTTTTCTTTCGCATCTAACAAATCCTACTACCACAAAATAAGGGAGATGCACCTTAAAAAAAAACCTCACTGAAAACCAGGACAGATACAAACATGGTTGGATAGGTCAACTTGGAAGGTCTCTGAACTAGAATCTGCGTCAGCATTACTTTTAATATTCTTCAGTAGACTCTTTTGGTACTAATTCATTGTTTAAAAAAGAACATGGTTTTTTGTTTTAAATCTGTTTTTGAATGTCTTTATTTGTTTTTTCCCAACATTTAGCAATAAACACTGGAAAATATACTAAAAAGAATGTTTACTGTTGATGTGAGTTGTCTACCTTGTGGAGGAATATAATTTTGCAATATTATTTCCTCAAGTGTTTTGAAGCTTTATAACTCTGAAGAAAAAATAATTATAGAAACTCCCTATAATCATTAAAGAATTTTTGTTTTAAACCATAATCCCACCAAAAAGATGTTCTAGCTTTTCAGTTCGGGTATGTTTCACATTGGTCCAGAAACTGTATACAGAGGTAGCGTTCTGCACCTCAAAATATCTTCTAACTCTAGCATGGATTAAGAGAATAATTTAACAAATGTTTGGAAGCCAGCCCACAGCAGCTTTGACAGTTACACCTATGCATCCTCAGATTTGCAAATTATGTGGAAACAGCTCCAATAAGTATTTTGGCTACAGATTGACCATTAATTTTGATTTCCAACAAAACTGCAGCTTCATCTTTGCCACAACTTCACACTCAATCATAACCATTTAACACATCATTGTTCTTATACTAGCCTCTGGATATTACAAAGAAACAAAACATTCTTTTGTTGGTGCATGAATGAGCTGCAACTGCAAATTTAAGATCACAGCAGAAAACATGGATCAGATTTCATGATTTATATCCAAGCTACTACTGAGGGACACCATGGTGGGAGTCAAAGGAGGATAAAGCTCAGTACCAACCGATACAGGTAAAAGCTTTCCTAATATATTTATGGTAAAGATATAAAAATATCTCTCTCTCTCTATATATATATGTAAAGGATCTATATATAGAACTTAGAAATTCTTGGCATCTCAGTATGGTGTGTGAAGCTGTTTTGAGAGAATGCTTCTGCTGATCACTTTAATCTCAGGCAAAGTATTTTTCTAAAGGGAGGACCTGGGATATGATGTGCTTTCCATGAGCAGTGGATTAATAAAATGTAACCCCATTAGTGTGTATAGGTTTCCAATAAATTTCAGGGTGAGTTTGAATGTGTTACTTCTGATCTGTAGGCTCTGAAAGCTAACTGCTCTACAAACAGACAAATTATGTCCTGAACCTGAAAAGCTGTTTCATGTTCCAATACTATACCAGGGCAATTTATATTCACTGTGTCCTTTGACTGTGCTGTCTTCTCCCGTACTAGATTCTCTGTTGCACAGGTGAACAGCTGATACAAACCTCCTGACTATTCTGAAGGACAGTACACTGGAATAGTACACTAATATGGAAACTGTGAAAATTCTGGGTTTTATATGTTAAAATGTAATGGAATTGCAAGTCATAAGCCATCTTCAAAACTGGAATGAAGTCTTACACAACAAAGTCTGAATTTGTGAACCTATAGGAAATTCTGTCATCTCTTCTGTTTTCCTGAGGTTTCCTCAAGCAGTTTTGGAAACAGTTTTTCAGAAATAAAAGGTTTTATTAGGAGTGACTCAAAAGGGTTCATCTTCCAGACACTCAAAAAAAGCTTTTCTTTTCAGAATAAAAACAAAAACCAAAACCCAAACACATCTAGAACCTGAAAGACACTTGTAATACACAGGCACAATAAACACAAATGCTTAACATATAAACAGTAAATTATGTTCTCTCATTTATATCTTCATATCCTAATGAGTTAACTCATTCTAGATGTTTTGATTTGACAGCATAGATTTCTTAGACCTTATTTCTAAAGACAAAATTGATGCTTATCCAAGTTCGCAAAACATTAAAATGTAAATCTGACTTGTATACTGCACAAGCTTACACAAGCCAAATAAAATCATAATTGTTGGGTTGAGGATCCCTCAGTGAGTCATCTAATCCATTCCCTTGTACTGTGACAGGATTGATTTCATTACCAGCTTTGATAGATGAGTGTCAAATCCAGACCTGAATTTTCCATTGGAGGTGATTCTATAACCTTCCCTGACAGTTTGTTTTATACTTCTTATTCCTAGAACTGTTTAGTATTTTAACTCAACATTGTCTCTACAGTTACAGCTTAAGCCTATTACCTGTATCTATGTTCTTACAGTCAAGTAGGAAAATCTACTGCTTCACATTTTCCTAGTGTCACTTGAAAGCTTGCATGTAATAGTTATTCCTGTCCTTTTTTCACTTTTGTATAAAAGAACACATTAACTCTGTTCTTTAATTGTACAGACAAATATTTTTAAAAGCTTAATACGCCTCCCAATTTCTTAAATTTGTTTAAGGTTTCCAAAATCTTAACCTGATATAGGTTCAGGAGAGATCATAGTTCCTGGTAAAACCAGAAAATTCACACATTAGTACAATGCTCAAACCATTAACAAAAGACAGCATTTCACTTTGCTATTGTCTCATCACATAAGGAATCCAAGATTTAAGAAGTCACTGTTTACTACTGAATTAAGAGAACGGGTGCTTTAAACACTAATCTTTATTTCAATGGCACTCGTGTAAAAGAAACATACTGTAGGCTAAAAGAAAAAAATGAAAATCACTTCCTAACTAATTAATTCTTAAAATAACTTTAAATACAGGGAGCGTGAAAAAGAGTACTTGCATTGATTGGGAGGCAGGGGGCAAAAATTCAGCAGCAACTGCACAGAAAAGTAAATGAGTGAATCCTCTAGCAGTTCTTTCATACATAAAGCATTCTGAAGCTAATATTTCTTATGCTTCCTCCTAAGTCTCATAAGGTCTAGATTATGGCTAATATCTCATGACACCAAAAGTAATACTGCAGCAGATATTAAAGCATTTTTTTCAGCTACTTATTCTATAAAATATTAATTGCAAGCCTGTGCATGTACTGTATATAAAGGGTATTAGGTAACTGAGTTCCTGCTCTGTTCTAAATCAATAAAAGATAACATGAACAGCATCAATCATTTTTTACTCTTCCTTTTCTACCTAATACAAGGAATGTTGAGGTTTATTTTTTCTTAGGTAAACAGTCACCAATATCTTTAAAGTTAAGAACACACTGGCTAGCCTCTACTACAGATTCTTACCTATGAAAGAGAGATTTTTTTCCAAAAGCATTTCTCGCAGCAAGACTTCATGCTCATGCCCAATAGCGCTGACAGCTTTAGGTTAAGAAATGGAAGATTACTTTGGAAAAGAAGTAACTTCATAAAAACATCATAGGTAAAGTAGTTCATCATAGAATTCATTGACCTTCATCTGCATTTCAGAAGTGATCAGTGATTTGAACTCTCAGTTCTAAAAATCCTTACAGGGATTTTCAGAAGTATGTGTCACTTTATGAAAATCAGACTACTGCATCAAGAGCACGCATTTCACAGAATTAAGACCCACTTGACCATATTTATTAAGCATAATTAAGGACAATATTTCCATTTTTTCTTTATTCTCCCTCTAAATTTAAGAGAAAATGTGATCTTAAAACACACAGTTTAATACCTTTTAAGTTGCTCTTTACTGACTAGTGTATCAATTCTCCAATTCAGCAAAGGATGAAATAAACTAGGATTTTTTTTTCTTTATATTCTGAAATTGATAGGCACTACATCCATCTGAAACATCTTACTGTAAAAAACATCCTTTTAATTGATTTTTCAGAAGCATGAACTATTGCCAGGGAAGGATAAAATAATATTTTATAGTGAAGTCCTTTTCCCTTCACTGACAGCTGTTGATCCAATGTGCTATTCTTAGTGGTATGAAAAAAGTCACCAGATTAAATATTTTTAATGTATCCTTCTAGAGGTCAAAGTTCTATTCTGGAAGCTCTGAAGAAGAATCCTATGGAACATCATGGTAAAAGATCTTACATTAAATGCAGTTAAATTCCAAATTCTGTTTAGAATAACTTCTGAAAACTTAAACTACAGATCACCTTACCATTACAGTTAATTATTTAATTTATATGAACACTTCATGCTGAACAGCAAAAAAGGAATAATTCTTTGTAATCATTTCACATGTACATACAGTTTTTATTAATTGAAACTACATATTATGCTAAACTCTACTAGCAGTTTCAAAAGAACAGCAAAAAGGTAAGAAAAATATTGCGAACAGAATTTATAAGGCACCATAAGCAGAAACACTGCTTAATAATAATACCTGTTATTGATGTATGGCAATGACCATGGGGTAAAACTTGTAAATAACTTCACAAGCCATTTTCTACTCATGCAATCTAGCAGCCTAGTTTCCCGTAAGCATCTGAACTATTACTGAAAAATAGCCTCTTGGCATTTACAGAGAGGTTGACTTCATACTTTAGTCCATGCATATACAATTAGATAGATACATTTAAAATCAATATGCAATCCTTCAGAAGACATTATGCTTTTAAAACCTTAACTTTAAATTGATTTTTAACTATTTTATGCACCTCAAAATTAATATCTAATTCAGCAACATACTTACAGTAATGCACTCACATAGCTTAGCATTAAACTTTTCTGTACCAAAATGGAATTGAAAAACTTCTCATTACTCTCATCAATGTCACTGCGTATTCAATAACTGACTTGAGCCAGAATCTGAAGAGGATACAAAAGTCTCTTCTAGACTGCAGGCAAGCTATTCTTTAAAATGGTTCATATTTCTACATATGTGTCATTATTACTTTTAAACATGACACTTTCAAAAGTCTACAGCCAATCAGTAGACTTCAGAAGTCTACAGATTGCTCAAGCACAAAATATTAATCCTTAAGTTCTGGATATGAAAATTAGTGACCAAAAACCTTTTAAAAAGTGCAACTTATTAATCCACTTTTAGAGAGCTTTGTTTGATCTTGAAGATAGTCCCAATGAATACTTAAAATTACAATTTAAAGCACAAAATACAAAGAAAATTAGACCACTATCCTGCTGTTGTTAAAGTTAATGGGAGCAGGGCTGAGACTGTAGTAGACATCAGACAAGTATTTCTAGTAGAAAGAACATATTTTTAAGGAGTGACAATCACATGTATCACTCGTACAAGTAGTACTGTTTTTCACGCATAACTAAACATCACAGTAGCTTTCCTATCCTGCAACTTAACAGTGAAATCAAGATCTTCCCCCAAACTGCATGCAGAGATTTGTGCAAGGATTTTCCAGGACTTGGGAGGGAACTGCCTTACTAGCCTGCTCAGTGATAACAGGTCATGATTTTGAAATTGTTCCTTTGACTGCATACTGAAACAGAAGAGCTACTCCTTCAGTACTTTACTAAAGCAGATTTGGGGTCTCAGTGATCATTCCTAACAAATTATAATCCTACTCTGTAATAGTCAGCGTGGAGTTCCCTCAGTGTACTCACAGTGCACTGAGGCTCTCTAATTAACCATTTCAACATCACAAAAAAAAATCCCTGAAAATTCAAGCTACATAGGGTTTTTACTACAGCTAGTATAATTTCCTTTAAGAAGAAGAGAAAATAAAAGAACGGCACTGGAACATCAGATAGAAGCTTAAAAATACTAATCAGTCAATCAAACTTGAATTGCACTTGAAAACATTTCAATTAAAACCCATATTCATAACAAAGCAAAGTCATAATGTTGAACACTATCTATGAAACTTAACGAAACAGTTGAGATTGGAAGGTATCTCCAGAGATCATCTAGTCCAACTTCACCACTCAAAGCATGGTCAACTAGTCTTAACACAAAACCAGACATGCATTTCAACTAATCAAAACCAAAGAGGTTCAATCAGGCATATGAATGACATATTCCCGTGGTCCATCTGATTTTCGTTCGTGTAAGAGAAAGCTCCGCAGTGACTCTCTAGCTGACTGAATGTAAAACAGAGGAGTATGAAACGTGTTTTGTGAAGCAGAACTTTATGTCAGGTTAAAGCTAGACACATCTCTTCCACACAGTCTAAGCTCGTCAATTGTGCACCTAAAATTTTATGGGAAAGGATACTGTTTGATGCAGTCCACCAGTGGTCCATAACAACAGTCATTCACAGTACACTGCAGACAAATAAGAGAAGTAGTATACTGATGGGCAACTACAAAACCATTATACTTAAAGACTATCTTAAAAACTGTAATTACTTTTCCTCAAAAAGGCTATCAGATGCTGTTCAGATTTAATCACAGAAAACAAAAACTGTATGCTTTTACTCACTATAAAAGCAAGCTATTAAAAAGTGAAATGCTCCCCTCACAAATATTGCATTGCCATTTATTGTGCACCCTGACCTCACTGATAGTTTACGATGACAGTAATTAAATGAGGTTTAAAATCTCTTACTCTGCTAGGCAGATAACAGCATTGCCAAAGGAAAAAAAACCAAACCAAACAAAACAAGTGTGATTAATACCTGATAGACTTGAGTTGCTAGAACTCCATCTGGAATCTGAGAAGGGTCCCGTAGCATACTATTTATTAGAGTTTTGGAGGCTAGAAAAATAAAGATCAAAAACATACAAAAACCTGTTAGCTCAGTTATCTACTTGGCAGGAATAAAACACTTTTCTAATGAAAACATTGATAATGTTAATAATTTTGAAAATTATCCACCCAGCAACTACAAACTTACAAATTCATAGCTACTTAACCATTCCAATACAGTTAACTCCAAAAATCTTGAAACACCAAAGGATTTTTTTAGCACAGGGTGAAAGCAGACCCTTGTTTACTTAATCAGTTTCACTGGACAGTTTGTGCTTCAGAAGCATCATGCAGCTCCTAAGGAGTATAAAGCAAATGTAATGCCAAATAACATTCATATACTAGTAGAACTTTAGGAAGAAGATCTGCAAAAATTCAAAACAGCCTTTAAAAACAACTTCAAAGACTTGATTTCAGTTTATTAGTTTCCGAATTTATTTATTTATTTATTCAGTGTTGGCATATTTTTCTGACTGTGTTTAAAAACTAGGAAAAGGCTTTCTGTCCTTTTTTCAAACCTATAAATTTGAGTCAAAAGAAATTGGAATTTAATTTAGGACAATTTATCTTTTTTTTTTGTACTCGCTGATATTGATACTACAATGAAAAAATAAGATAAAATGTTAAAGATGCATTTTGTACTTAGCATAAAAACTTTGAAAATGTACTGTGTATATTTACATTACTAATACTAAAAATTAAGTATTTAATATAAATACATTTTAAAATTAAAACAATAACAGTTGTTAGTAGGTAGGAATACTACACAAATAAGAGTTTGCCAATAAAGAGGTTGACAGAATGGTAGAATAATGAAGAGTGAAACAGAGGAAGATTGAGTAGAATTCACTACTTTGAAGCGCTACTGATTTAAGTATTATGATTTGATTATGAAAAAATTAAGCTATTTTATGTCTGATCAAATCCCAGAAAAATCCTCAGATTCACATCAGGAAAATGTTTAACCAGACACTACTTTGAGTAATGAGCTACAGGTGCAAAATAAATTTCCTCTGTTTCTGAGACTGTCAACTTCAGTTTCTTAATTCTGGTTGCCAGATATTCTATTCTTTACCTGTATCAGAATAATAATAAATTGACACACTGGATTTTATATTATGCTGACGTCATACAAGTTGTTAAACTAAGCCTCTAAAAGAAAAGCATCAAACAAACCTGATTACTATATTAGCTTTAATTTTTTTTCTTATGTAAACATTATCTGC
>NW_021940750.1:12440241-12450241 GCF_001715985.3 Manacus vitellinus
TTTATCTTCCCACTAAAAATAAAAAGTGCTGATATTTTTCCCTAGTGCCATTCTAAAGAAGATGACTCCAAAGGGTTACTGTGGCAGAACTAATCTGCTTACACCTGCTCTTCCTCACCTGACAGAGCCTGGGCCTTCTAATGCCTTCTCCTCTGATCATTAAACTGAACTGAGTATGCCTTCAGCTCCACGTGAAGGAGAGTAATTAGTATACTTGTCAAGCCAGGTACAACGCTGCTTACCCTGCTTTTTTTTCCCTCCAGTAGCTAATGAACTGCTCCCATCTCATTATTCAAAAATAAAAAGGCACTTAGTATACTATGAACTGATTTGCCATTCTTTTTCCAAGAAATAAGATTCATCTCTGATCAACCCTACCATTAAGTGACAAACTGATGAATGTTTCAGAGATTGGGTAAAAGTTAGACTACTTTGCCATTTAAAAAAAAAATGTTGAAAGAATATCAGATAATTTTCTACAGCATTTATTTACATATTGAAGGCTGCTTTTCACATCAAATGATTTGACAGTTCACAACATCATAAAACTAACCTTAACTGGATAATGTGATTTTCTTAGCCTCCATGTCAACTCTTGTGCCAATGCAAGGTATATTGAAGTATTTCTGACACACATTCTGCCCCTGTGTAAAGCCACAGAGCAAAACTCAGTGCAGAAAAAAGGGCAATATCCTCATTACTGCAATTAAGTATGATACAGTAGTTAACCAAAATATAGGGATGTCAGAAATACTGACAAACACCTAAGAACATCCTGAAATGCTGGAAATTGAAGCAGAGGGGAAGAGATGATAATTAATTTTGATATATTGACAGGAATTTGATATTTTAAATATCTTATCTTGGTCAAATAAAATTCATGTTTAATGAATGTCAGTTTCATATCCAATTTACTAGTTGTTTATTTTTCCATCTGTACACACTAATACTGCTTTGTTTCCTTATTGTTGGTGATATAACTTCTAATTAAGTGCATTATATTTCACAGCAAATAATACATTTTGTGAAAGTCTAATAAAATTAAAAGTAGGCCTTAGAGTGTCTAAGTTGGGTAAGGTAGAAAAAAACCCCTCATACAGTTAGAAAAAAAATGGATTAAATGGAATGAAACCACTGCTATCCATAGGCAAAATACATATAATATTCCTATATTCTATGAAAATTCTTATGTCTTTTAAATTGGGTAAAAAACCAAATCTTTCTTTTATATTTTATAATTTGGATTTCCAAAAACTGCTATTCTAAATACGATCTGCAAACAATTTTGAAATAATATTTAGTTCCAATTACGAATTTATTTGATCCAATTTGTTACACATGAACTGCCATTTCAAGTGGTTGCACAGGGATATTCTTCCAAGTTAAAAACGTTACACCAGCCAGTCAACACTGGGCCAGGAATAAGAAAACAGATTGGTAATTTCACAGTAACCAGTTTCCTTTTATTGCTCTTAAGGAACAAAACTTTCTATCACACATCAAAATTCTATCACCAGACTAGAGCTCACAGGACACCTGCTAAATAACAATAGTTCAGTCAGCACTATCACCCCACTCACTAGGTGATGAAGTAGAAAACTCATTTTGCAGAAAAGCCACTTGTTAAAAATTCATAAATTCATACAGACACTTAAAAGATTCTACCACAGCTTATAAACTAACATGTTATTCAAACATAACAAACAAAAGGAACTGAGAATGCAAAGCCAATAGCAATTCTTTTGCATCCACAAATCACTATTGCCATACATTGTTAAACATCCTGGACATGATTTTTCACTAAGGTGTAATGATTTTCCGTTAATAAGAAAATAGGCTTCTTTAGGCAAGGATTTAATATTTAATTTTTGCTATCCATCTACTTTGTGAAATAACACACCAGCAAATAGTAGAGAAAACTTGGAAGGAGGCAAATATTAGTGTCAATTATATGCTAAGTTAGCAGTAATTAGGGAATTATACAATAAAGTCTATATCCACTACATTATGTTTTTAATGATCACTGTAACAAGCATTTAAGTGACTGTGATACACTAAGGAATGACCAATGCCACTTTATAAGGTTGAAACATCACTAAACTCTTACAATTTTCAGACATGTCATAAGAAAGAAAATTAAAGAAAAAAAACTGTCCTAAAAAAATCTTTGTTCAAATTCATCAGTAAAATTCATAAGCTAAGGAAACAAACGATTCACACACACATACACAAAACCAGAGAAAAATCACAAAGCCCCGTCAAGGGTTAGACCCTGAGAACAAGCAGAAATACATGTCCATTTCCTCATAACAAAAAGTTAGCAGTAGTGTGACATAAGTTGACACACAATAAATCAGGTTGTTTAAAATGTTTTGTAAGGACCTAACAAAAGTTAAGCAATGAGGTTATAGAGGATTCAAATACGTCAAACTCAGGTTACGATCCTGAGTGAAGATGAATCTGAGTAAACTGGCACCTATTGGAAAGCTGCAGCTCCACACAGATACAAACTTCAGGTCAAGCACATGATGGCCTTGCATATGTCTTTTCAGGGCTGGGCCCTGATTTAACTTACAGAAAGAAAAGCAAAGAAATTTCAGAGCATAAGACAATACATGCTTCAATAGCAGATTGAGAAAAAGGATTTTGTAAGTGAAATGTGTGCCTCTTCATTCTGTCTACTGAATTGTTTTACCAATCTAAAAAGAAACATAAAATTAACTGTAAATCAAGCAATCCTTGATACTGAATGCAAGTAAACACTTCTGTCATATTGGATCAGCTAGGGAAAGCACTGACAAAAAAGAGAATCAGCCCTGAAGCAGAGAGAAAGAACAAAGTTCTTCAGAAAAGTAGATGGAATTTGAGACAGGAAAGAAACTCTACAGTTTGGAAAAAAAGCTTAGGATTGATTGTACTGCTAAGGACTCAAAATTATTTTTAAAAGCTGTTACTATTACTTGAACCTTCAGTTGTTCATAGCTTTCCTCAAGAAAACAACAACAGGGAATCTCCTAAAGTAACAGAGATACTTTAGACTATTCACACAGTAAATTTAATCTGAATTATGGTATTTCGCTCTTTGAAAAGTAAAGAATTTGGGGCTTAACATTTGGAGGCTACATCTTCAGAGACACTAAAGTAGAGTCCAAGACAGAAAATATTTCCAAATCATCGCATCCAGTCATGCACAGTGGAAGAAACAGGTCAGTTATCTGTATGTTTTACTAGTCTATAAATTGGCTGAAACAAGCTTTTGTATTCCCTAATGACTGGCTATAATTAGGCTGAATAAGAAGAAATGGACTTGGAAATATTATCAAACTCTTTATAACCTATATCTCCTGCTTAGACTCACCTGGAACCATCACACTCATTTCTGCCATCCTATCTCAAAATGTCCACTGCAAGTACTAAGAGTTCAAGGATAGAAAAGAATCAGTGGTGGCCTAAAAAACCATAAAATATTTGGGCAAATGAAAAATTTATTTTAGAAGACAAAAAAAAAGGGACACAACAAAAGATGATGCCTGCTTACCATTTCTGTTGAGTATCAGAACATCCATGAGCATTCAAATTACTCTGAAGAAAGCATTTAAACATTTTTTCAATGCAAAGGCATGTTTATGAAACTCATAGATACAAAACAACAGGGCCAAAGACATCACAGGATTTAAAAAATGCTGGATATTTAGCATTGTCAGTACTCAAAAGAAAACCATGCAAATGAAAGAGTAGATATTCTCAAAAAAGGATCAGCATTTTGGAAGTGATTCAAAACAAAAGCCAGTACTTGCTTTAAGAACTTCTTTGGGAGACAAAAGATAGATGGGTAAAGGTTATCTGTAAGTAACTGCTGGAGGGTGGAGTTGGGAGAAACATATTCTCAGTGAATTTTTTGACTAACTGCTTGCTCACTCCCCCACCAGCAGGATCAGGGAGAAATTTGAGGGGTAAAAGGTAGAAAACTTGTGGGTTGAAATAAAGAACGGTTTAATAGGGAGAGCAAAAGGAACTCACACAAGCAAAGCAAAACAAGGAATTAATTCACCACTTCCCATGGGCAGGCAAGTGTTCAGTCATCCCCAGGAGAGCAGGGCCCAATCATGCCTAACATTTACTTGGGAAGATAAATGTTATCACTTCAAATGTCCCCCCTTCCTCCTTCTTTTCCTCAGTTTATATACTGAGTATGATGTCATATGGTCTGGAATATCATTTTGGTCAGTTTGGGTCACCTGTCCCAGCTGTGTTTCTTCCTAACTTCCCATGCACCCCCAACTTCCTTGCCAGTGTTGCAGTACGAAATGCAGAAAAGGCGTTGGCTCTGTGCAAGCCCTGCTCAACAATAACAAAAACATCTTTGTATTATCAACCTTGTGTTCAGCACAAATCCAAAACACAGCCCCATACCAGCCACTGAGAAGGAAGAAAATTAACTCTACCCCAGCCAAAATCAGTATACCCACCAAACCAAACACTTCACTGCATACACTTCTCTTTGGGTGAAAAGAATAGAACAAACAAGAGATGTAGCCATGCAGCTTAACACACTACTGGAAGGCATTCAGTAGAATAAATGGAGGATAGGTACTATATAGAATGGACTAGACTTTTTTTTAGCCACCAAAACCAGGGTGGTTAAGCCATAATGAATTTTTTGGGAGAGGTATCACCACAAATTTTGTATACATGAATAAGAGATGAAAGTCAATTAATAATTCCTTAAAAAGAGTAAGCAATCAGTAAAATAATATGCACATCATGCGGACTGGAAACATATTCCCTTTTTCACTGAAGAAAACAACTGGGAACAGTTTTAATGTTTAATCACGGAAAAGTATTATAACCCATTTATTAAACATGTTTTGATTGGCTCCATCGTGTACTAAGGTCAAAATACAATTTCTAAATTCTCAAGCTATGACGTACTATGAGCTTTATGGATACTCTGCATGATTTCTTGGAGCCCTCAATCATTATTTTGACAGTTTTATCATACTGTAATAGACTTCCTTTAAGATAATTACAGTTACTATGTTCAATTTCAATCTTCTGTAGGACTTTTCATCTAGATAATCACACCTAGATCTTGTTTCTTTCTTTTGCCATACATATACAACAAACTTTGTAAAATAGTTTTAATTATTTAACAGTGTAACTTTAAGGCTTACCAAAAGAAGTTCAAGAGCCAATTATACAAGAAAACTTTCATACTTAAAATCTCTCACAAAATTCATTTTATAAGCAATGAGCACCTACTTTCGCAAAGCAAAAATCAGAACATGTAACACTGATAGACCACAAAAGTTACTTAAAGATGTGAAGTTGTATACATCTCATGTTTCAATTTACACCTATTTCTCATTGTATCACTACATCACCACTGTCAACAGCCTGCATCTATCTTCCTAATAACCTCCCCATAGGTAGCAGCAGGCTGTTCCTCAGCCCCTCATGAAACCATCTCTTCTCCTAGCTGAAAAAGCCCCAGTTCCCACAGCCTCTTCTCGCGTGGCAAGTGCTCCAGCCTGTTTACCATCCCAGTGGCTCTCCAGTGAACTCTCCTCAGTCCCCTTTACACCTGTGGTTTAATGCAGGAGTCGAGTTTTGCTGCTGAGCTGAATCATTCTCAAAGGCATGAGAGAGTACAGCGCTGACCGTGCTGCAACCACAAAGCAATGTGACTGAGTAAAGCTGAGATGACATGTCTACCCCTGCTGCCTAAAAGTTCTGCCCAAAGGTATTTTTTGAGTGATCTAGCCCACCTAAACTATTCCTTTCAAAATCAGAAGAGATCTCATCTGGCAGCATTTTACTTTGTTGACTTGTTTATTTTCTTTTAATTTTCAAACAGTGGTTTCCAAGCTCCTCAGAGAAAGAAGTGATTAAACTCAGGTAAGTTTATTTCTTGAAGGCTCTAATATTTTTTGGATTAAGGAGACCCAAAAAGGAAAGACAAAAAAAAAAGGAGTTTATTTTAACTAAAATGTTAGAACATCTAAACTAAGGAGAGGTCTCAGGGTCATTGATCCTACATGGGAAAAAAAATCCCAACATCATCCCTCAGCAAATTGTTTTTCATTGGATTTTAAGTATCTTTTCACTGTTTCTTTTGGTGTTTTTCATTGTTTGCTTAAGAGAGTCCTGAAACATTTGGATCTCCCTTTCAGATGAGTCTTCCTGTATTTTGTTGTATAGTTAGCTTTATAATTGAGAAGTTTTAGTAACACCCTTCAGGGACTGCATTCAACACCCTTTTTAGCTTTTATGTTTTTTGCTCAAGCAGAGTCATTCTGAAGTAGAAACAAGTTAAGTCACGTAATGCTTTTTTAGTGCCTTCAATATGAAGTACCTGGATGCTGTAGTTATTCAAGACAAAACTGGTGGCAAGATGTTCCAGGGATTTAATACTCTGTGCTTCAGCACAGTGCTGCATATTTGGTAGGGGAAAGTCTGAAGAAAAGTTTAAATTGGATTATTTGCAACAAAAGGTATTTTTAGAGAAGACAGCAAGGCCCATTCCCACTGCTATTGATAACACTGAAGTAGCATTTATACATTATACAGAGTTACTGACTCTGCTATGGAAGGAACGCATCTCATGCTAAGGGATGCTTACCTCCTGTGAGTTAGAAGATATGCAATTCTCTAAACAGAAACAACTTAATGTAGTTGAGGACCATGATCTAAAGTCTGAGATGACATTGGTCAAGTAGCTCACCAATGTGCAATGGTTAACACTAAGCATGTTCCTGCCCAGTTAGGACATAGGCTTGCTCTAATATATTCTCGAAAGAGAAGTTAGGATAGTTCAAAAAAAGGTAACTTTTAGCACCTGAAGGCAAACAGCTTTTCTCAGCAATACTGTCTCCAGAAAAAGTCTCTCCAGCACCGATTCATCAATGCACTACTGAGGCTGCATTCATCAGACATTTATACAGAAATAGGAAGACTGAGCCTTTCTCAGTGCTACAGAAAAATTTTCTCTGAAAAAGCAGACAACAGACTTACAGAGGTTAAAAAGAAAAATTGCCCTTCATTTTGTGTTCATCCATTTTTCCCCTTCTGGCTTAAAGAGGAAGCAAGGAATGAACATGTGTGGATTCAGAAGTATCTAGTCTTCATAAATCCATGCCTGTCAAGTTTAAGATTGAATCTTTGCTTTGACACAAGCTCTCTATAGGACTGTGGCCAAGTTAATTAACCAGCTCATGGTTCAAATGTTTCGTTTGTAAACTGGGAGGAGTATCTGGATGAAAACTCAAGCTGGCTACTGAATAAGCGAGTATTTCAAGATCATCATCAAGAAGGTGGCATGTAGTGGTTAGAAACCTGGTCATGTCAGCATCATTCACTTCAATTGTGCATGCTGTCCAGAGTAAGTGGAAATAAAAAAAATATTTTCCCACATATAAAATGAAAAGACAGACCAAGGGTGCTGGCTTCACTAAATTATTTTCAGTATTCATGTTGAAAAATATACAGTAAAACTAGTCACATGAAAACTATTCTTTTGCATTGTAGACATACCCTCCTGCTTCTGTTGCACTGTGGAAAATAAGCTGCTTACATGTATTCAACATAGGGTCTCTAGAACCACTCTCCAGTTTCTTCAACAATAGTTTTATTTCAGTTGCCAATTTTCACTTGTAAGAGAAATTTGCTTTGAATACCTGCATGAGACCTGTTCTGTTACAGCATTCCTACATGACAAGACTATTACATGACAAATGAAAAAAACAGGTTGTTAATAGTCAGTCCAATACTGATATAAAAAGAGCTCCCCATTCCTAAAAAGAGAAAAAGTGAAATACTGACAAGCAGATTAAAAAAATGGAGTGTAATCTAATTTCAGAGGCAGAATCCATTTTGGACATGGAAACAGAAGAATATTTTTTGTGTTTTGAGGATGCAGAATTTGTTTTCACTAGTGCAACTGATCTGCTTTGAAAGCTGTCCTTATCCTGGCTGTCCACTCTCACCAGGCAACTGAGGGAACATAGATGTTTCCCACAGGCAAGAGGAAGATACACAATAATGAGATATGTAAATTCATTTTTTTTTCCAGAGAGGGAACTTCTACTTCTGAGAGGACTGCTGGTATACTTTCTGTCCATGTCTTTGCAAAAATATTCTGCATTATCAGCATGAATTCAAAGATAGGAAGATGGAGAAATGGAAAAGTTAAGAGAAACTTCAAATGCTTGTTTAGAAGCACTATCATTAGTTAATATCAAAAATGGGACTTTCTCAAGTCTCTGTGTTAATTACGTGTGCAAATGCAAAGAACCTGTAATTTATGATTTTATCATTTTGAACAGTCAACAGAATGCAAACTTAAAGGATCACAGTCAGAAGCCACACAGCAAAATATGCTTAAGTAAAAAGCTCTTGATTTCTGATACTAATTAGCTGAACAACATTTCCTCCATGTGGATAAACACATGCAAAAAAGTATAACAGAACATTGCCAAGACCTACTGTGCACTTTTACTTTTTACTAGAAAGCAACCTACCACAATTTAAGTTTTTGCATATTCAGTAGACAAAGTGAACACAGTGTTATATTTTGATTGTTTTTACAATCAGCAATATATTGCAGTCTACATTTTCACAGCCCGAAAGACTGTGATCAGCCTTGTTGAATGCCTAGACTTGTTAGGCACTCAGCAAATTCTCTTAAATGTGCTGTATTTTAACATAATTCCAGGCTACTAGCCTGAAACCAAATCCTTACTTCTATGGATTCTGCATTAGTGCACTCTGATAATTAGTCAATGGTAATACACTTCTGAAAGATGAAGCGTACTCCTACAGTGTATATATATCTCAGATAAAAACCCCCGTGTAATAAGGAAAAATGTGAAAAAAGACAATCAAATGTATATTTGTATCAAACGTATGGAGACAAGCAATTTGATATTCTATCAAAAGAGCTTCTTTAGAGTTGAAAATAATTTCTAAAAGCTATTTATGTATTTTTAGGAGAGGTGCTACAACTTTGAAATTAGTTTTATATATGTTAAAGATTGTTGACATATAAAGAACTCACTTTTAGGCAGTATTCTCAGAGCAAACAGATTACATTATGTATGCCGCATAGACATCCTAGGTAATTTTGAAGTCAGTTTTTTATTAAAAATAGTTCCTAAAATTCAGTAATAGTTATAGTTGTACTGTGCAATCAGTAATGCTGCACAGTTTGTTGCAGAACAGTTTTCTAAATACTGTCTTCTGTCAGTGTGTCTCCACTGGGCAAGTGGACTGTAGATGCATTTCAACAGAAGCAATGGATACTTGTTGCTCTGTGCAGCTGTTCAACTTGAGCATATAAACTGCATCTCACTGTTTTTTTAAAAAACTTCACCAAAAGCTGAGTGTAGAAAGCCTGATGATATGGATTTATCTTTTAAAGCTGCTTATTCAGTCGCTAAGAGAAAGTAGAGGAAGGTGGGAGGATATTCTGACCTCATATACATGTTACTGTCATATTAATAATCAATAGCAGGTAGTCCTATAGAAGAAGCTTGAGACTGTATTTTACATTATTATCTAAATGTAAATAAAAAGAGGGTAGAAAAGGTAAGATTAAAGAAAGGTGTAAGATTCAGCCCTTCTTCTTCTTTATGTAGTTGCAATCATGAATTTCTATTCCTGTTTACCATCTTTAACGATGATCTGGAGCATGTAGGAGTATAGTTTCCTCAAGTGTTCAGATGACAACCAATTGGGAGGCAGGGCTGCCATTCAGAGGGGCCTAGACAGAAGACAGGTCACAGGATGGGCCAGCAGGAATCTCACTAAATTTAGTAAAGGCCAGTGCTGTGTCCTGTACATGGGAAGAAGGAATCTCAGCAACAATGCAAGCTGGGATGAACAGGCTGGGGAGGAGCTCTGCAGAAAAGGACTTGGGAGCCCTGGTGGGTCAGCAAACTGAATGTAAGCCAGCACTGTATTATGGCAGAGAAGGTGGACAACAGCAACCTGAGCTTTATGA